>NC_135864.1:3056232-3313732 GCF_031162955.1 Sander vitreus
CTGCAGGGAAATTCACCGAAACCGAAACAGCAACAAGGAAGTGACAGAAAGACATAAAGCACGCAAAACGCATCATAAACACAGAATGAAAGATTAAACTCTTCATACATCCAGTTTATTTCACCATAAAACATCACACACACACTTCTACGTGTGAATATAAATCTGTGCTTTTCTCATTACATACATCTACAGGTTTGTAAAGGTTGGATTTTGAAAACGATTAAAAGAAGACATTTAGGCCACATTTTTTCCATCAGCTCCTGCCGTTCCTTTTGCATCCTTAATTTTTTTCACTTATCTCCGTCTTTTCATCTCTAAATCTTTCTATACATCCATGCATTTTCTTTTCCGTATCTCTCCAAATATTTCGTTTTATGTCCTCTTTTTCATTTCTTTCCTATACCTGTTTCCCTACTTTTGATATTCCTCTTTTCCTAAACTTATTTTGTGGGGCATTTTAGGCCTTCATTTCTGACAGGACAGCTTAGACATGAAAGGGGCGAGAGACATGCAGCAAAGGGCCGCATGTCGGAGTTTAACCCGCGGCCGCTGCGGCGAGGACTAAGCCTCTTTATATGGGTGTGCGTTCTACCAGGTGAGCTACCCAGGCGCCCTTTTTAATTTCTTTTTATTGGGGTTCTGGTATTCAATACATTTCAGTTCTAGCTATGTATACACGGGTTTCCGGTTCAACATTTTAAAATTAAATTTTCGGAGAGCAGAAAGCCAGATTGACTGGTCCTTCTGCAACAAGTGTGAAGCTTTCCTTATTGTTTGTATATAACTGCTGACTCAATAAAACATGATTTTAGTTGGATCTGTTTGTCTGTCTGTAATTTTGCAGTGTTACTGTGATATATATGTATGGCTATAATTATCGTTTTAGGCTAATGTAACAGCCAATGTTAGCAGCAGGGTTACCCCTGAGTGTACCCCTATGGTTGGTTTATGCCTTAAAATAATGGCCAGGATTTTCGGGAAAAGGTATATGTGTCTCCATTTAAAAACATCACTCTGGGTTGACTGTTTTTTTTTTTTTTTAGCAGCAGAGGTTGATTGTGGGCGAGAGGGCGACACCACTGTCGTGGTTAGCTCGCCGAAACTCTACTGCAGTTGTCTCGGCAACGTTAGCTAATATGTACAGGCTAACTATAGCCAGTTAGCTTTGTGTGTAGCAATGTAAAAACCTACCCATCGTAGGGCGAAGCTTAATATTTCATTCAATAAAATTATGGTACAAAAGGAGCACTAACGCCACAGGTCTTATGTTGACAACGTGGATGCAAATATAAGAAACTCCGAAGGCAGTCGTAATATATACCTAGCAGGCTAGGCTAACGCTGTTTCACTAACGTTAGCAAAACATCGGCGTAGCTTTAGCTAGCAGTCTAAACTTATCTCGAGTCCGGACCTTTAGCTAACTGTCTATGGTCCGGACTCGAGTACTACAGCCCTGACAGGTAGATATCACTTAGCTGAACAACTGAACAAGCTGCAACTTTTCTGATTGATCTCAGAAAATGTCTTCTTTCTGCCCCCCGGTTGCGTGCGCAAGCAGAGATGACGTTGCCGAGAAATCCATGTATAGAACCCCTTTTTCCCTGAACTGAACATATTTACATCCATACATTTTCTTTTCCTTATCCTTCCAAATTATTTTTGTTTCATGTTACTCTGTGAGTAACTTCTGCTACTTTTTCACTGGCTTCCATGCTGCTTTCTACTGTTTACTAACAGTTTTCCGTTGCATTTATGACGTTGAACGTAAGACACCAGAGAAAAAGTATATATATTATTTTGAAATAATGATGGTAAGAAGATATTAGTAACAACAAATATCAATTTAACACATTCAAAGTGCCCCATTTTTTTTCCTTCTTTGTGTCTTTACTTGTGGATTGACAGACTGACACATGCTGTATCATCATCACAAGAGGCTGTCAAACTGTCTGTCCTCCTCCGGTTTAAAGCAGCGAGACGCACAGATCTCTCCAACAACTGAACAATTGCTTCAGCAGCTTCTTGTCTCTCCCACGCAGTATCTCTTTTAGCGAAGAAAAAAAGACGCAGTTCATCTCAACAACATGAAAACCAATAACTCTGATCCCCCTTCGCAGCGTCGTATTCGAGTTACCAAACGAGTCTGAGTCAGTGCTCGAGTTTATGTATTTCTAATCAGAAGCATAAGAATAAAAATGAGTTTCCCAATTTGTATTAATGTAACAAATTTTGACAAGAGAAGTCTGTAACAAAATGACAACGGATTACAAAAGATGAAAGCAAACAATGACAGTCTGTAATGAAAATCAAAAATCGAAGAAGAGTCTGATTCTGAGCAAATAATGAAGATCAAATCAAAAGCATCATGATAGTCTTTTGCTTGTTTTTCTCTCTCTCTCTTTCATTCTCACACACACACACACACACACACACACACACACACACGTTTTAAATGGGCTGCCAAAAGTCTGGCCAATCTACATTTCATGGTTTTAAAATCTGGCCCAAATGAATTTTTAATTGAACAGCACTGCAGTGCATTATCCCTTTAAATGTGTTTATTTGTGTAATCTTATTTTCATGTAGGTAATTTACATGTATGTATGCTTTTAATGCCAGTTTCTTTTATAAGAATGTCGGGCCAATAAAGCTTAAAAGTCAAATGATGATAAAGAGAGACAGAAGTGTGCGTTCAGGGATGTGTGTGTATTCATTTATTCATATCCTGTGTGTGCATGAGAGACAGTTGGCACACCAACTTTCCCAGGAGGATTTCCTCTCAGTGAACTGATCTGACAGCTGTGTGTGTGTGTGTGTGTGTGTGTGTGTGTGTGCTCTCTCGTACCTTTATCTTTGTGAGGACCAATGTTTCGACCTGAAAGAGTGAGGACATATTGAAGGACATATTTCGTAATAATGTGCGGACACTTTTTGGAAAGTAAGATCATGTTTGAAAAGTGATAGGGAGCGCATCATATCAGTGGAGGTGCTCACAAGTATAGCACAGAGGGGTGTGTGTGTGTGTGTGTGTGTGTGTGTGTGTGTGTGTGTGTGGAGCTGCCAGGTCGCTGCAGCCGGTGAACATGATATTAACATCAAAGAGCAGCTCTGTGATGATGATGATGCTCACTCTTCCTCTGTAACTCTGAACGTCTCATCATCATCGTGTGCACACACACACACACACACACACACACACATACACACACACACACACACACACACACACACAGTTGAACTGGTTAAGAGGTCACAGATTTTTCATGATGATATAATCCAAATATGTGTAAACTGAAACTACTTTGAGTCCCTGCAGAGTCGTGATGCATCAGTAGCACCCCCTACAGGCTGCAGTGTTCATGGCAGACTAATAGGCAGAGTAATATTTATTTTTCTGTATATCTGCATCTCTCTCTCTCTCTCTCCTCCCAAACTGGTCAAAGCAGATTGAGATTTAAAAATGTCTTGTTATAAGTTTGGCCGAAGGATGTTAGAGGAACAGTCAGATGTTAACAAAATCATAAGGTTTCATTCTCTGGGGACCATTATTATGCACAGCACACTGCAAAAATACGTGGAAAACATTACAAAAATACAGTGCTTTACTTTTCGTAGCTATGTACGAATGGTTCATGAGAACAGCCTGTGGAGAATCTCCTGATCTCAACGTAATTCAAAGGTGTGTTTGTTTGGCATGGGAAACAGACGCTATAAAACAGATGGAAAACAGATAGATGCTATAAAAACAGGGTGAAACATCAGCTGGGATTGACTCGTGATTGGTCGGACGGATGTATGGGCGGGACACTGATATCACGGCTCCAATGCCCATTCACCACTGCACAGACTCTGACTCCTAAATTACAAGACGGCAGCTCCCGTATCCGGGATATTTTAGATACACTTTTGTACAGCGGGAGAAAGTGGATCGTCCATCTTTAAATACGGTCTATGATCGGCACCTCTGAACTAATTAGACTCAATGTAATGTGGTTACTATGACAGCTACTGTAACTACTACTCCTTCTCATTCTGTACTACTGCCAGCACTGTACTACCACAACTAGACTGTGTATCTTTGTTTTAACTGCCTTTGATTACAGAGCTTCATTACATTTTATTACAGCAGCCGCTGCTTTCTACAGTACATTAAAAACTCAAGCAGCCTCAACTTTTAAAGATGTGAGATATTAGCACTGACTGCCGTCTCCACATCTCCTTTCACAACTTGTTTTTATTGTTTTTATTGTCAATTACAGAGGTGCTCCTGACTGTTCCTGGATGCCTACACTCTCTGTGACCTGTTTAATGAAAACTGAGGGTGGAAAAAAATCTTTTATGACAAATCTATCCTCCTGAAATATGTGGTGATGGAAGCATTATGGTGACAAAGTGAGCACTTGTTGGTTGGCGAGCTAATGTCAGGTTCATGTCAGGTTTGTTCAGTAATTACGAGCAGCAGAGTCTGAAAAACTGTTCACGTTATCCTTCTACGTAGTTGAAGACTGTAGGAATTTCAGCTTACAGCTACGATTCGTCCGACTTGAGAAAAACTACAGGAAGTGTTAACAAAAGAGCAGCAAGATTGCTTCATAGCCACAATCACTGGTAATTCAACGCATTCTCATGAACAGGTCATATGATCAATCAATCAATCAAACTTTATTTCTATAGCACATTTTATATAAGTTAATGTAACACAATGTGCTTCGTACAAAAGCGACATAAAATAAAACTTTGTTCAATTAAACAGAGTAAAATACATACAAAACATGTATAGAACATGCACGCGCACACACACTAAAGATTAACATTGAACAGCGTCAAACATAGTTATTCATAGACTTTTGTAAAAAGCATGGTTTTCAGCCTTTTTTTAAAAGTGTTCAGTGTGGAAGCCTCTTTCAGTTCCATATCATTGGGGCATTGACACAGACAGCAGCTTCCCCTGCTCTTGAGTTACAGCGAGGGATGGTTAAGAGACCTGCCTGTGGATCTGAGGGTTCTTGCTTGTTCATATCTAACGAGCATGTCTCTAATATACTGAGGTGCAAGGCCATTGAGAGCTTTATATACTAGGAGCAGAATCTTAAATTCAATTCTAGCCTTGACTGGGAGCCAGTTGTCGATGGAGTTATGTCTAAAATAAGGCCCTAAGGCCTGTCAAATCGGACTCCAATGTATTAATTCCTGCGAATTCTTAAGTTTATCAGAACACAAGGATCAATCTGAGACGAAGAGTTCAGTTAAGCAAAGTTTACTCGAGTCCAGCATAAGAGTTCAACACAATTTTGGGTTCACGAACAGCATCTAAGTTTCCCTCCATGTCTACCAAGATCTCATCTGAAGTGAACGCTGATCTGAGTTTTCCCTGTGTCTTTAGTCTCTCCTCACAGGGGAGTGTCTCCTAGTTTCTAGACAGAAACTGTTTTCTTGACAAACACACACACACACACACACACACACACACACACACACACGGTCGGGACCTTGTGGTGCAACTTCCTCGTCTTTTCTGTAACTTTAACTACCTTTCCTGTTCTTCTGCTTATCTGTCTAGTACACAATGCATTATTATGCCATAAAAGGCTTAAACTATAGTTAACGGCTTAAGTTTAACTTTCTACGCGTCAGTGACATTTCCTTGAACCACTTCCTCAATGACTGCACACAGATTCTTTTGCAACGTGCACAAATTTAACTTTAACTGCTGATATTCTACACACTGTAAAAGTCTAAGGACAGGTGTAATGTGTTCAAACTTCTTTGTTCTAGTCAGAACGCGTGCAGCTAGCCTAGAAATCTAGAAGACCCTAGCGGCAGCCAGGGTTAGTCTAGCAACTCTCCGTTGGCTTGCTAGCTGGAAAAACCAAACTCTGGTCAGGCCAAACACATGGTGTATAGAGTTGGTGGGCGGGGCTTAACATAATGACGGCAGAGTTGCGACTGTTCCGCGTGAATTCCCTGCTACTTGAAAACAAAGAAGATGGCTGCTGCTGCTGGTGAACAGCTGTCTTTGGAATCAGCTTTGGCCGCGACTCTGGAAGACTTGGAGTTCAGCTTTTCTTTGAGAAAAGAACAAAGAACGGCACTGAAGTAATTCTTACAAAAGGATGATGTGTTCGGAGTTTTGCCGACCGGATACGGCAAAAATTTAGTCTATCAACTGCTGTTGCTCTGGTTGGTTGTAGCGCTATCCTATTGCGTGCAGAGGGAATTTGAAAGACAACCATTTATCCCGCCCCTCGGATTGAGCCCTGCCAATGGTGAGTTCCCAGACCCAACATCTGGATGTGGGTCTGGCTTGTCAAGCTAGCGTGCAGCCACATTTTGAAGTAATTGTAGTCGCTGCACAGCTGATGATATCGTACAAAAAAAAAAAACGTATGCACAACCTTTTCATCGCCGGTCAAGTGACAACTGGTCACATGACAGTTAAATGTTAATCATCGTGAGGTGACGGTCTTCATTTTAAGCACTAAAACGACATTAAGATTAGAAAAAAGATTGTGGTTTAGGTTAAAACACCGGCCCACCTTAAGTAGTACTCCTGGGACATGAACACTCATTTCCTGGGTGAAAGTTTTCTGTTTTCTCCTTAACTTCTTCCGGGACATGAACTCAGCTCCCTCGCAAGAAAGCCCTGTGTTTTAGGGCACAAACATCCCCCCGACCACCTCCCTACACAGATCTTCACCTTCTTATACAGCAGCAGTCAATGTGGTGCTGACAGTAATACATACGTAGAACACATACGAATTACAGTGCATTACTTTTTATAGCTATATGTATGAATGGTTAGTGAGAACAGCCTGGGTATTAACATCTAGGCCTAAATAAAATCCACCACTTGTACGATTGAGTCATTTAATTTAAAAGGACCTGTACTTTGTTTGTCTGTATTTGGTTTCACTGTTAATGAACTGCTTCAAATAGATAACAGAGCAAAAGTTGCTAATTTGATACCTAAACATAACTATGTAGTAGTAGTAAACCTAACCAAACTGTGACTGTTTCACAACATTAACGACGAGTTAGTGTCATGTTTCTGTTTCCTGTTTTATTTTGTAGTCACTGTTTCTCCCATGTCATGTCTTGTTTTACTTCCTGCCTTGTGATTCCCGCCTCTGTAATTGTCTGCCCCGCCCTGATGTGTTTCATCTGTTCCTGAGCGCAGAATTATGAATCCCACGCCAAGACCCGCCCTGAGAAGCAGCCTGATTGGTTGGGGTAGGCATTTCACCTCGAGTGGTTAAGGTTAGGATAGCCGATTGGTCAGGGGATAGGACCTGTACAAATCAGGTTACGTTGCCTTGCGTAAGCATGGACGACTAGCCAATAGTAGCTATTGAAGGGCGGGTCTTGGCGTGGGGAGAAAAAATATCACTTTCTGAGCCCTCGTGTCACCTGTCCCTTGTTTCACCCTCGTTACCTTGTGTATTTAGTCTCTGTGCTTTCTTTGTCTGATGTCAGTTCATTGTATTGTTTTGGGTGTTAGTGTGTGGAGTCTACCCCCTTTGTCTCTGTGTTCCAGGTTTTGTGATTCCTGGTCTTTTGGGGTCTTTGGTGTTTTTTGCCCCCAACGTCTCCTCCCAGGCAGCGCGCCAATGGTTATCTATGTACTTCTTTGGTTGTATCGCTTTTATTTTTATTAAATCCTCAAGCTCACCACTGCCCTGCTGTCTGCATTTCTGGGGCCGCCATTTCCCTAAACCCTAACAGTTAGATATAAGGGTCGTATTTCCAGTCACCGCTAGGGGCGCTAATTTACGAAACGCTCCGGTGGGTCGTATTAAAGGGAATTAGGAATAAACGTCCTATATCGTCTTATTGGTTTGGAGGACTTGTGAAGACAATTCCAATAAATATATATTTTAATTGAAAGTAGACCTGAAATAAAGTTGGATGAAACAATTCCTTTATCCATTAACATTAACAATGATAGTGATGATGAAATTAACAATAACCTGCTCACCTGTTGCTTTTTGTAGATGCTGACTCACACCCGTTAACTTTGGACGATGCTATATGAGGACCTGGAAAGCTGCTGCACAAATACTTAATAGGTTTTTTTTGGTGTGAAGTTGGGTTTTGTTGGTGGAGTATTTATTCACTTTGAGTCATTGCAGGTGTAAATCGTCCGATTTCAGCCTCGATGGCGACACAGTGACACGTCTGTCCTTAAGAGACGCGTTTCTAAACTCTATACAGACTGAGACAGATCTGCAAGGAGGAGGAGGCGAGAGGTCTCTCTAGATGTCTTCTTTTATCTTCACGGGTCAAACTGAGAGGAGAAAGTGACAGACAGAGACAGGGCCTGGAATTTCCAGCTTTTGTCTGTAATTACTGCTCCATTTAGCAGAAATTTAAGGCAGTAGCTTGACATTTAATTTCCTCCTGAGCACCACTGTCATTATCTGCTGGATGGAACGTAGTGCCGTGTTCAACCGGTCATCACTAACTTCCACACGGATTCATGGCATTTTAAAGCGATATCAAAGTTGCTCTTTTGTGTGACACCTTTCTTCACACTGAGCTCCTGATTAGCACAGTTATTATCTCGGCGTTTAGAGTGAAGATTTTTTAAATGGTCACCGGCCGAGACAAGTTCTCTGAGGAAGGTAATTGTCAGAGGGAGATAATTTCACTTTTGCAGAAGTTTCCTCAAAATGAGTGTTGAAACTCTGAAAGAAGATAAAATATAGCTGAAAACACAACGTCAAGTACCGCCTCTATAGCACTAATAGGAAGCAGCGTTGTACACTGTGTTTTTACTACTTTTACTACTTCTTCCACCTCTGCATTAGCTTAAAAACATGTGTGGACACCCATGACTTAAAACTTAATTTGTCGCCAAAATACTTTCTGGACTGTCATTTTGAAGCCTTGAGTTTTGGCAGTTTTGGTTGTCTTGATTTTGGTCTTTTGAAACCGGACGTAAAGGTTTTTTGGACGAGAAGGTGGAGCTAAGCCAGTGTCGTTTATTGTTGAAATGGTGCTTAGCTAAGATAAACGCTAAAGAGGGAAACTTGCAGATTTTCCACCGGCTGACGCCACTCATTTGACAGAGTTTTACTGGCAGGTAAATACGGACCTCCAGGTACTGGCGCCATTTATCTGCATGTCCGGTAGTACGGAAAATCTGCAAACTTTCCCTGAAGTTACCAGCTAACACTAGAGCTAGCTAGCTAAGTTTACAAGGTGCTAAATCAACCGACTGTAGTGTAAATACATCCGCCTATGTAATCCCAATGACATGTTTTACAGTATATCTGGCATTTTAATCGTGTTCAGGTTTTTTTTTTTTTTTTGTTTGTTTATAGCCTTCCATTAACTTCAATTTGGTATTTTTTCCACCGAACCTATGATGATTTGCCAAAACTGAATTCAGAGTTTTATTTAACATGCTAATATATTCTTTTGAAAAACAAAAGACACAAATCAGAGCATTGAAATTCTCCCAAATATAGAAAACCCACCGCTGGTGTGTACAATGGAGTATTCTTTTTTACATTTAGCGAGATATTTGATATTTATATATAAGAGGAACTTATTGCTTTTATGCCAGACTTCACGAAGGAGTCACCTGATTGGTTGCAGAAACAAGGCACTGATGGCGGCTTGAGGAAAATAAAAAAACCCTTGTTCTGCAGTGTAGGTGGGGGAAGTAATTCAGTGCGGCAGGTTGAATCAGAAACACTCGAGCCTCCATCCAACTTTAATCTAAGCACCAGTTCACCTGCTGCAGAGCGGCTCTTTGTCTCTCAGTGAAGAGTCTTTTTATCAGCCGCCAGCGCTCTGCTTTTACTCTACGCTGTGAGCTGTCGAGTTATTAGATCAGGGACGATGATCTGCCAAGGGAGTCCGGACGCTGCTGGAAAACCTGCAGCACGACCAAAAGAAGGCTCAGACTCATTCAAGCCGACGACACCATCACAAGATTTTCTGGCTTAGAAACCAGAACTAGATAAGTTTCATTAACATTGAGGGTAGGAGAAGGACAATAGACACCTCCAACATCAAGTATGCATCTAAAACTCCATTAAACATGGAGTTAACTTACTCTTACTACAAGCCAATGTATGTAGCCAAAGGTATGCGGTCATCCCTGAACTGAAAGTACCAGAAAAACCAGTAGGGTTGGGTTAAAATAATTAATTCTTCAATTAAAACTGATCTTTGTTTGAGTGATCTGATATCGATGAATAAAACCCCAAAATCGATATTTTAATAAATGCCTTTTTATTGTGGAAAAGTACTTTAACTTTTTTTGGGGTCAATTCTTAATGTAAACATTAACCTGGTACATTATTTAAAATATTTTATATTTGAGGGTTGCTTCTTGCTTTTTATATCTGGTGATGGATTTAGTATTTGTCTCCTTTATCAAAATGTGGGCTGGACTTCCTTGGCTCTAACACGGCATTCTATGTATCTACAAAGCCTTGCTTAAAAAAATTGCCTGTATATTTAACACGCTTGCTGCATTTTTAATCGTATCACTATGGCTCTCGCACTAGTGACTCCTTGGTCCTAAATATTCCATTTGTTAGGACAGAATTAGACAAAACTGCATTTGAATATTACGCCCCATATAAATGGAATAGCCTGCAGTTTCTACTGAAATTGAACAGCCTAATTCCATTTAATCACTTTAAATGTCTTCTTTATGAAGCCAAGTATACTGAATGTACATGTGCATATAGAGTTTAACATTCTGTAACTGTTTGATGTGTGTACTGTGTATTGCAACTGTATAGTGTATATTAATTGCTATGTTCGTTAGTTTCGTATGTGTTGTAATTTTGTATGGCATGTAAGTAGGGAGTAATTGGAAATGAGAGCTTGCTCTCAACTGACCCTCCCTGAATAAATAAAGTTACTATATATATATATATATCTTTAAAATACTGGAACTTATATCTTCAAGCTATGTTTTTATCAGTTTTGGACCAGGGTGATGTCATTTATATGCATACAGCTTCCTCTACATTGAAGCCACTTGATGCATTTGATCTAAGATTTATATCTGGTGATAGATTCAGTACCCACCACTGTCTCCTTTATCAAAATGTGGGCTGGACTTCCTTGGCTCTAACACAGCATTCTATGTATCTACAAAGCCTTGCTTAACAAATTGCCTATATATTTAACAGGCTTGCTGCATTTTTAATCGTATCACTATGGCTCTCGCACTAGTGACTCCTTGGTCCTAAATATTCCATTTGTTAGGACAGAATTAGGCAAAACTGCATTTGAATATTACGCCCCATATAAACGGAATAGCCTGCAGTTTCTACTGAAATTGAACAGCCTAATTCCATTTAATCACTTTAAATGTCTTCTTTATGAAGCCAAGTATACTGAATGTACATGTGCATATAGAGTTTAACATTCTGTAACTGTTTGATGTGTGTACTGTGTATTGCAACTGTATAGTGTATATTAATTGCTATGTTCGGTGGTTTCGTATGTGTTGTAATTTTGTAAGGCATATAAACAGGGCGTAATTGGAAATTAACTGACCCTCCCCGAATGAATAAATAAAGGTGATATATTGTACATTTTACAGCAGACGTTCTGTGAGAATCTCTTTAATATCCAATCATTGTCGTTAGGGCTTTAAACTGACACTCACCAACCCACCAAATAATTTTGGGGGGGTAACGTGTAGGTTACTAGCCAATTTGTCCGATGATGACTGAAGCGGAGAACAGTTTAAAACGGCAGATTGCAGAAATGTTGGTCTGTTTTCCGCCAAACTAATTGGTCGTTTTAGTGTTTGGCTTAGAAACATAAGCTTTACACACAACACTGCTTGTAGTACTGATCTACTAGACTACATTTCCCATGAACACTCATGTCGTGACGTGTCGTACAACCATTGGCTAAATGCCTAGTGTGCGTGGAATCGATTACAAGCTACGATGAAACGAGAAGATGAACGAAACGGCGCAAAACAAACCTGAGGAGCTGAAATTAAAGTTAGTAGGATAAACTAAATTTGGCTAGTGGAAAATCTGATTGGCTGGTAACTTTAACAGTCTACTAGCCGTGTTGGCTGGTGTTGAAAAAAGTTAATTTAAAGCCCCGATTGGTGTTATGCAGCCCTCAAAAACCTCACCAGATTTTGTCAACTGACCAGTGAAGAGAAGCGGTTTAAGAGAGTATGAGGATGAGGATGAAGAGAAGCCTTCGGCCCCTGGAGATGACCTCTGCCCCCCCAGAGACCACCTCACCCTCCTGCTCTTCAGCTGCCACAGAGGGAATCGAGTGTCGTAACGCTCCACTAGGCCATGCTAAGTCATGCAGGAGGGAGTAGACGAGCTGTCAGAAACTCCCATCATCCACTCTGGAAATATTCCCCCAAGAGACTTCATGAAAATCTAGGGGGTGGACCAAATAATAGAAACACTTCACCAAAAAGTAAGACTTGGACGACCTTTAATAAAACCTTTCATCACTAAATGCTAAAAAAAAGAAAAAACGGTTAATTTAAGACACAATTTCAGAAGATTTGATATGTTTTTTTCTAGATCTTTAAATAAAGCTAGAGGACTAGTTTTAATGGCTGCACTATTCCACCAGATGGACATATTCTACATGTCATTTCCCCAAAAATGTAGTCTGACATATTTGTTGTCTTTAAAAAACTTTGGGATGCTCACCATAATTTAAAGCTGCTCTAAACCACTTATACAATATATTATATTTGTATTTGAGTTTTTGTGTGTATTTCGTCCACAGCAATGTCCGTCAATCGGTCCCAAAACGTCCCAGTTAGATGTAAATACCGTAAAAATATTACTTGTACATTTTAAAGGTGCTCTAAGCGATGTCACACGTTTTTTAGGCTATAAAATGTTTTGTCACATACAGCAAACATCTCCTCACTATCTGCTAGCTGCCTGTCCCCTGAACACACTGTAAAAAAACGCGGTCTTTGTAGACAGCCCAGGCTCCACAAACGGCAACAAAAACAAACTGCGCCAACCTGCACCACCAAACATAACAAACAGTGTTCCAGCCAATAACCGACAAGAAGGGGGGTGGGGGCTGGGGGTTTAGTGCGCGGAAGAGATGGGGAGGGAATGGGATGTGGAGGAGGGAGGGGCGAGCTATCCTCCGCTTTGTTTGACCATACTTCGAACGTCAACAAGAAGTGACATCACCCAACATCGCTTAGAGCACCTCTAACAATCATTCCCCGAAAGAACCAAGCAGGCCTGCCTTGTTGCATAATCCAAATCTTCCTCACAACTTTCCATTTTCAGCGTGGAACTATGCTAGCTCAAAGGTCGATGTTGTAGCAAAGGGATTTTGAGAATGGCAACACACAGAGAGCTGAAGGAGAGAGAGACAAAGCCTGGCGCCTGATGTCAGGCTTTGTCTTGTTGATTCACACTAGGGAAGACTTAAGTTTGAGTTTAAATATTAAAGGTAAACTACAAACATGACTCCAATGGGACGATCATGTTCCTCTGTGTTCACTGGATGTAGTGAGTGTGTAGAGAATAATACTTTGGCATATCCCTAACCCTAACTGTTTGTCAGCTTGATGGAGTTTCTCTGTACCAAAGTTTGAACTTATTATTTAAAAATGCAACATGAGTGTGTAAAGATGGAGCCACTGGTTGATCCAACAGGTTTGAATTGGTTAAAGTTACCTGATTTCCTTTTACACTGTCCCGTGTTGAGCCCCCAGTGTGAATGACAAGCAGAGCTCAAGCAGAAACATTAGTTTTTAAGGATAAAATAGAATCCAGCATCCTTCATGGTGAAAGACAAAGTGGAGCTAATGAAAGCCAACAGGAGTGTAATGCTGTGTGACTGATACTGGGCTTGCTGTCAGCCTGATTCTACTGGGAGAAGTGGGATGATGACAGATGAATTAGCGCGCTGACAGCCGGCGTGAAGGGATGGGTAATTGTTGCTGAGAGATGGCGAGTGTTTTCTGTCTTGTGCGACGTTAGCCAAAGCCAATCAATCAAAGCTTTTATCTGAACACACCGACCCTGCCGTGTGTTGACACGAGCGGGCTCCGTGTAAACGAGCATCACAGGAGTCACGCCTGTTTCTGTTATTTCACTGTTGAGGTTGTCACGGGTGATGTTGCGGTGTATGATGCTGGAAAGTGAGGTAGGGTTGTCATCTCCAGGGTGGTGGTTAAACGTGTTCAGGCAGCTTTTCTGCCTTATCTCAGAGTGCAAAGGACATAACTAACAATGACCCCATCAGACACCATTTGCAAGTAATTCCCAGCATGTGTTGTGGATGCAGATGCCAGAAAAAGGCCACCAGTCATCTTTAAGTCACCTCATAGTGAGACTGACAGGACATAACATAGCCAGTCACTCAAAATCAGAAAAAAAGAGAAAGTAAAAGAAAAGGTGGTAGATATTTAACCTTAGTGTTTCGACAATTATCTGCTCCAACCTCTCTTAGGATTTCTTGCCTGCTGTGACAAATGATTAACCTGTTCCTACCAGACTCTGGTACATTTCATTTGTACAGAGAGTCGGGCCCCTCTCCATTGACAAGTGTTAACTTCCTTGAAGGCGGGTACTCTGTTGAAGTTTAAAACTATTGGATCTGCTCAGAGCCACTCTGGATCTGCCATAACCAATCGCTAACGTTCGCCTTAGCCAACTCCTTCACCGCTAACGGAGCGAGCTGGAAAATCAAACTTTTCCTGAACCCCGTGGGGAGGAGGGCCACAACATCATGGCCACCAACACAACTCAGCAAAGATTGTTCTTGCTCGGGCTTTAACTTCTGGATATTCGGCAGCGTTGCCACAACGGACCGAATGGCTTCGCTCGCATCTTTCTCCGCCGCCATTACGGAACTACAACTCAAACTAGAGCACAACCTCAACGTCATCGTTCTCAGCCACTCCCTCTGTTCACTGTTTGGACCGGCAATGATTTGGCCGGAGAAAACCCAAGAATATACCGCAAACCCAGACGGTGTAGTGAAGGAAAATGAAAATTGAGCGGAAATACGTAGGAGGGCGGAGCCAGGCTAACAAATGATATTCAGTTTTCCTCTTGTGTGTAGCCTGATATCCTTCAGGTCCTAATCGTGCTTGGCAGTACCTGAAGTTGCTTGACGTATACACAATATTACACTCTGTCTGAAACCCTTTAACCCATGATGACACTTAGTAGTTACTTGATATAATATGTTTGGACTTGGTTACTTATATTGGAATTCTACTTTTCTGTATAAATAACATTCTTGCAGGTCTTTCCATCCTGAAGAATAATCGATGATGAGCATTATTACATCAGACAGTAACTGGACTTCATAACTAACTAAAATGGAAGGAGTCTTCTTTTGATTTTCTCGACAACTGTTAATCCATTTGACCTCAAGGAAGTGCAGTGTCGAGTGCAAGCTCTTAAAATCGACGGGGCGTATTTATTAGTTGTGCGTTATGTATTCAATGTGTTGTTAGGAATATTTACAAAATAACACAGAGCACATACTGATATATATATATATATACACACACACACACACACATACACACACACACACAAAGCACTGATATACTGTATAAGAGTGTGGAGGCAGTTAGACTGGTTAGAGATAGTTTGAATTCCTCTTAAAGTAACCTGACACCTTCCTTGTAAAGGAGACAATACCCGGGGGGAAGGGAGAGCAGGAAATCTTTTCTCAGGGTGTCGTCCTCTACCATTGGATGGATCGAGCGCCAAGAGGCTGGGACCAGCCTGTGCACCAACCAGGAAGCGCCAAAGTCTAAACCACAGCTGCCTCCCGCCTTAGTATTAACCAATCACAATAGCCTGCATATTTTCATTTATTGAGCTGTGACTTTTGAACTGCATTTTTTTTTGAGGCAAGAAGAAACAGAGAAACAGCAGATCCGCTGACTGTGGATTCTCAAACCGGAAAGATCCTTGAATACAAGTCTCCATTATCATTTCAGCTTTAATAAACCACCCTAAATGAGAGAAGGTGTACGTCGCCAAACGGCCTGCTGGGTACAGCTCGCTCTCAGAGACCAGAAATGTTACATTGTGGCAACCTTTGAATGCTTTTGATCCCGTGCTCCCGATGGTTGGCCAGCACCTTGGACGGCAGCCTGCTACCACCCGCGTCTGAGTGTGAACCACTTTAAATAAAAGTGCTAAATGCAGTCCATCACGCAGCAATAAAAACCTAACCCCATATTTAATTTATAGTGATTTCTCCAGCCGTGCTGTCACAACCGCTAACATGACAGGCGAGTGTGGGTGTAATAACTAATTAAATAAATAAATAAATAATAAATGCGTGGGGCCCTTTGACCTTTTAGCAGAAGTGACGTAGGCGGTTGCGGAACAAGTGGTCAGCTGGAGACGCACTGAAAACGCATTTTAAAAACCAACTGTAAACAGGGCACATGGGACAGAAAACTGAATAAATTAAGACTAATTTCAAAGAATAATTTTGAATAACAACGTGATAAATAGTATGACACTTAACGCCAAAGATGGAAAATGTATTTTCATCATTTTCAATAATCCACGTAAATCTTTGACTTTGGACACCTCTGAAGAAAAGTGGGGCTTATTTTGTGTCTGGTATGAATAAAAATAAAAACCCTCTCAGCCTGTGTCGGGTGTATCCTGCATCCTCTCGAGGGGGGGGGGGGACACGCCGCAGAGCATCTTTGATCCGCAGTCTGATTCTGGTTCCTCCATCTTCACCGGTCCGACACGTCTCACTCTCAGTTCACTATAATCTCTCTGAGGCTCCCATTATGCTTATTCCTCATTAAAATTTTATCAGCCATGGCAAATTGCAAAGATTAGAGAGGGAGGGAGGGAGCTTTCGGGCTCTCCAGCCTGTTCACAGATTTATTTATTGTTACGGATCATCCAGGCTTATCTGTTCCCCAAAGCAAAGACAAGTTCCCATCGCGTGGCAAAGGTCATGAAATGTGATCTCCCAGCATGCATAATGGCGGTGGAGAGGAGGGAGGAGGAGCGTTTAGTTTGTCTAAAGTGTTCTCACCCACACATTAATATTGTAATACTTTAATATCGTAAACTTTTGTTCTGCCCTATTGATTTCTCCAAGATGCATATGAATATTTATGCTGTTGAGTGCAGCTTGTAAACTTTGAGTCAGTGATGCTTTGGCTAATTATAGGCTGAAGGCAGCGCGGTGGCTGCAGCTAATGAATTACACTCCTCCTGTTCGTCTCCACCTGCCGCTCAGGTTCACCGATGGTTAGCATGAGGCGGGAGGAAGAGGAATTAAGATGGCAGCTGTTTTTTTTTTTTCTTCTATTGAAATGACGGGAGACATTAGCAACTCGCGGCTATGCACGGTCAACGGCAACAAACTCACAGAAGCATTAACGCTTTAATGAGAGCAAGTGAGCAACAAACTGAGGGCTAACAGTGTCAGCTGTCAGAGAGAGAGAGAAGGCCGGAGGTCTGACGGTGTGTGCTCGTTGCTGCTTAGACTGCCTGCAGTTGAATATCAAGGGACGAAATGAATGCTCATTTTCATTTTGGCTCGTAGCCACAGAAAGTGGACTTAACATGAGGGCCAAAGCAGGCCACATATATAACAAGACAAAATGTACATCTATTTTTCTGTGTTAAAGGCCCGAAACGCTGGCTTGAAACCAACTGTTAAATATGAATTTCTTATATGAATTTGTTTTACAGAATATATAATTTGAACTTGAACAATGGATGTAACCCTCTTACTTCAAACCTCTAATATTGATTTGTTGATTTGTGTCTATCCTATGGTCTACTTTATTCCCTTATAATTGCCCATATTTAATGCTGTCTTTTTTTTTTTACTTTATCATTGAACTGCTATAGTTTTTATATTACTATGTCTTGCACTACCACCATGACACACACTCTCATAGAGCACCTTACTTTTTATTTAGTATCTTTTCTTTTATTGTCCATATTATTCATGTGGATTTATTATTTATCATCTTGTTTATGATGTATGTGTATGTTGTGTGTGATGTCTTTAAGCTACTGGGACCTTGAATTTCCCCTTGGGGATCAATAAAGTGTGTCTCTCTCTCTCTCTCTCTCTCTCTCTCTCAATCTTAATAGATTACTATTGTTTGTTTTTTTGGCTGGTTAATGAACAAATCTGCTAGCCAATTGGATATTTTACCAGCATTTGGCTGGTAATTGGTGCTAATTTTTAACCCTGAACACAGTACAGATTGATACATCAAACAGGGGAGAAAAAAGAAGGACACAACAATACTAAACAGATGGACAATGTCTTCTCAGCCACATTTTGTTAGGCCTGCTGCCCCTAGGTAGCTTCTCTGTTCTCTCCTCTCTCCCTCCTTCTGTCTGTCCTAATTGCAGCAGTGGAGTCTGGTGTGCGGCAGTCAGGGTCCCAGCTGCCTCTCATCTACCACAATCAGCCTCTGCTTCATATACTCGGTCATTCCTTCACTCTGTGTCAGACAATACTGCCGCAGCTAGTCTCGCTCCTGCCAAACCTTTGCCTCTGTTTAAGATCACGTCCACATGTAACAAAACAATCTTTTTTTTCCCCCCATCTTCCCTGGCATTGTTTCAAGAATGTTTGCGTCCAAACGGATCCATTTCTAAATGACTCAACACGCTACTTCATATTCCAGGCCTATAGGTGGCGCTGTTTCTGATACAGAAATTGACCAAAAACGGAGAAGAAGAGGCGGAGCATGCGCATAAAGCTTGCGCGCTGTATACAAACAGACAGTAGAAGATGAAACCAAACAGCCCTAGTAACCCTAATAGGCTCAATATTTTCTCCAGCAGGAACAAGAGCAGGTAGTCCGCCGTTGTTGTTGTTGTTGTTGTTATTGGACGTTGTCGCGGAATAAGAGGTCGAAGACTAGAGGATCGAGGGGTGTGGCAATGACATCACAGATACGCAAGTATGTTGCTTCGCCGTCCAAACTAAGACGCAAGGGCGGCGTTTTTCGAATTTTTTTCACACTGGGACCAGGTTTCAAGAAAGTGCGTCTTCAGGCAGCGCGTTTACAGGATTCATTTGGACGATCGGCCAAAATGATGCAAAACGTGCGTTTACACCAAAAAGCGTTTCCGTGTGGATGGCCCCTGAGTCTACCTGTATGTTTGCCTGTCCTGATTCCTGTTCTTGTGCCTCCAGCTGCCATTGGAACCTGACTCCTGCTACCGCTCCACTCCTGCCATATACTGAACCACCACCACTGGCCCCCGCCGCTAGCCGGCCTACTGTCTCTCTCTGACGGACCCGCTCCTTCCCGGAGTTCACCTGACCTGTTCTCCACCCTGGAAACCTGGACTTGCCTCCCCCCCCCCCACTAACCTAACACATTTAGGATGAAACTAAGAAGTAGAGACCTGGAGGAGATGAACTGCGGTGCTTCACAGCTGCAGCTTCACTGACCGCAGCGACCTCATCTAAAAATACTATTTACAAAAGGACCATTTCAACAGTGTCAAATTATTTTATAAATAACATAAAAGATTTGCTTTCAAACTTCAAGTGAAAGTATCAGTGGTGAAAAGTAACTTATTTTATTTTTACAAAAGTTTTAAGATTACTTATAACAACTGTACTTATTAGAATTAGAATTTGAAATTACTTGTACTTTAATGTACTTTATTATATATTATTGTTATTAGATATTTGGGGGGGTTGCACTGGCCAGTTTTGATTATTAGAGGGGTTTGTAACCCCCCTTTAAATTACACCTAAGGGGGGGGCTATTTCTGAGGGTTCAACAGAGTGACTGCTTGGGGAAAGAAGCCGTCTTTGTGTCGGCTGGTTTTGGCGAGCAGTGCCCTGTATCCCCTACCAGAGGGAAGGAGGTTGAACAGTTTGTGACCAGGATGTGAGGGGTCTGCAGAGATTTTTGCTGCCCTTTTCCTGACCCTGCAACGGTATAGGTCCTGGATGGACGGAAGGTCAGCTCCAATGATCCTCTCTACAGCTCTAATTGTCCGTTGCAGTCTGGCCCTGTCCCGTTTGGTAGCTGACCCAAACCAGACAGTGATGGAGGTGCAGATGTTTGACTGATGGCTGAGTAGAAAGTGGTCAGCAGCTCCTTAGGCAGATTAAACTTCCTTAGCTGTCGCAGGAAGTCAATGTGGGGAGACCATTTTAGGTTCTGTGAAATGGTTGAACCCAGTAACCTAAAGGTATCCACAGTGGCCACATTCTGGATGGTGAGGGGCGGGGGACGTCTCCTAAAGTCCACTGTTATCTCCACAGTCTTCTTGGGATTTAACTCCAGGTGGTTCTGACTGCACCATTGGACCAGCTGTTCCACCTCCTGTCTGTAAGCAGACAGGAGGTTAATTAATTAAAGAGTTAATTTAATTAGCAACAGTTTGAATGCAGGAAATGTACTACAACATACTGAGAAAGTATGTTTACATGCACACTAATATTCCACCATTATTCCGAACATGACAATATTCCAATTGTGATACGGGTCATGTCAACAGCATATTCAATTTGGATATTGCAGTTCAAATATTAACAATCTTTGCGCAGCATCGCTTACTGCACTCATTTATCATAATGTTTGATGACATACTGTATGGTTTATGTAAGTATCTGGAATCTTTATCCACAAAGTAACTAGTATGTATGTCAAATAAATGTAATAGGGTAGACATAAAACATAAAAATTGTAAAGCGCAAAGAACTTCAGCAGTGTATTGGTCAAATATCTTCCTCAGTGTTGTATAACAAGTAGTTAAGTGATATAAAAACCATCTGCTGTTTATGTGATACGATCCAGATATCTGCTAACAATAGATAGCATTCTATCTTGCCAATATTATATCATATCAGAGCAGCTGTGAGTCGATGCAGAAACACACTCATCTCCTGCTGTTTGCTGAGTCGACGCCGAGCCGCTGATGTAAACACAAAGTGACCCCGAGCTGACGGAGACGAAACGCCGCTCACTCCGTCTGACGGAGCGTCCTCACTGAAATGTCAGCCTATTGTCTCAGACAGGCTGCGTTTGTGTCGGTGAGTCATGTGTGTGTTTTCTGGACCTTTCTGGCCTCGTTCTACCTGCCTGCTAAATGGCTGCCGGGGTCAGAGTGGACGCTCCGGTAATGAAGCATTATGGGATGAGATCAGCGACAGGCTGGAGGAGAAGCTCAGCCTCGGTCTCGTCTGGGTTTCCCCCGACAGTCAGGAGGCCAAAGGGACAACACGGCTGTTTACCGTCAGTAACGCTAAACCTCTCTGACCCCATCAGGAGGAGGAAGTCTGTAAATGCTGCTCCAACTGCAAATATGGTTCAGGTCTGCATAATCTGAAAAAGACGATATTTATTCTCAAGTGTGACTTTTTTTGGCCACAATTCTTTCACTCAATATTTAAGAACGAGGTGGTCATCGAACTATAATGACCTCATCCCCATTGTTGAAATCATTTTAAATATTAAGCCATAACGGCACTGACAATCTTTTAGATAACAGGAGCCTATCATTTCTGCAGCCATTTTCCAAAACAACCGGCATCCTGAATGCCTTTTTCCCTGACTTGCGTTCCACTCTCAACACCACTGTCTTCGGACAAAAAGTCACCTCAGGAGATCGATAATGTTGTCTTTTAATAACAATCTCGGTAGCAAAAATCTCTTTTAGTGGACAAAAATCGAGGATACTCAATTGCCCCATTACGTTACATTACAGTTCAGTTCGCGCCGACCCGTCATTGCGATATCGCTCAATACTCAGTCTATTAGACACAAATGCATGGGGAAATGGGGTCTAGGTTGAAAAAACCTGAAATTACATTTGCTTGCATGTACATTTGTGAACATACTTTATTAGCGGTCCATCGATGTGTTATATAATTTATGTAGATATTAATAAAAAATTATCACAAAAAAATATGCATTTGGAGCCAATGTGCAACACTTTTTTCTTAGTTTCAAGTCTACTTCCAGTGATCGGCACCTTGGGCCAGCTCTCGGTGTGCGTTACTTTTCTATATTAAAAAACTTTTTGTCAAACTGTCCTGAGAATAAACGAATCACATGAAGTATTAACATCCTTAAAAGTTCAACTCACTCTTGTCTTTGACTGATTTTGTTTTATGATAACTCTGTTTTTTGTATTTTACTTCATTGCAGCCCAGTCTCATGGCAGTTCGTGAAATGGTGACGTTATTGAATCTATTGATTCGTGTACAGGGACACGTTTTTCTGTTTTTTATCGTGTTGGCGAGCACGGATTTTAAACTAATGTATTTGAATGGAAAGCATATTACGTGATAACAGCACGGTTATGGTAGCGAGTAGTATTGAAAAGCCGAAAATCTGCGTAAGGAGGTAGGTTGGGGTGGTGGATGGATCAAAAATCACAGGACTTTGCGTCCCGCGCGTGGTAGTTCCTTTCCGCGTTCTTCTTCTCCTAACCACAACCTTTCCCCGTCTTTCTTTTCCTAACCACAACTGTCCCGTTGTTGTAGCGCGTCCCGTTGTTGTCTGCGTTGTTGTCGGCATTGTCGCCAGCGTGCGGCGTTTAATTTCCCCGTTCTTGCGTCCCCCAGAGACCCCAGATTGTGTTGTCACCATCTCCCCCAGAGCAGGCTGCAGCCACCAAGTGTCATGGCCGTTGGTGAAATAGTTACGTTTCAATTTCGTGGTGACCAGCACGAAATAAAGTAGAAAATCGTTTCTCTGTACACGAATCAATAGATCAAAATAACGTCACCATTTCACAAACTGCCGTGAGACCGGGTTGTTCATTGTTGTTGGTTGTGTTGTTCTTGGTTTTCACCTGATGTTTTTGTGGCAAGCACTTTGTAACCCTTGTTAAGAAAAGTACTATAGAAATAAAGTTTATTATTACTATTATTATAGAAAAGTAATGTGTATTTTCAGGAGTCCATCAGGACAAAATGTTCACGTATACACAGAAATCTGTACAGACAGACTAATTAATTCCCCAGAGGATGAACCCTTTTCATTTTCACACTGCATTAGCTTTTCTCTAGAGCCACCTTGAGAAACAAAAAATCATCATTGATAAATAAATAAATTATGTTGCATTATTATCGGTTAAGATTAAAAAAGTATTAATACAGGCTACCCAGCAGTATATAAAGTCATTAAAATGAGCTCCACCTTTACCAGCTGCAAGTGATTTCAAGACTTTAAAACAATCGAGGGTGAAATGCACATACTGTCTTCTCCCTTGCTGTGTGGATAATATGTGTTAGCTCAAACTCATTGACCTGCAGTCAGATACAGCACCCTTAAAGTTAGTTTCACTGCTGGATTTCTATTTTGGATCTACATATGTGAACAAACATTCTCAGTGATGAAGTTTAACAAATCCAGATACATATCCTCACTGACGATCACCTGTCCTTCGCATATCTACCTCAGACATTCAACCTGACTTCAGTGCACAAAAACAAACTCAAATGAGATTAAAAAACAAAACGGTAACAGCCGCTTTAGACGATTTAATGCCGGTCTTTGAAAAATGGCAAAGAACATGCACATTTTGTTCACAATTGCTTTTGTGAATGCTGATTAAATCATGATATAATGTAATATATCATGATAATAAGGGGACATTAATTAGCATTACTTAACCCTTGTGTTTTCCTCCCGTCGACCATGCACTTGTTGTCCTCCCGGGTCAAAATTGATCCGGTCTGTTTTGCCAGTTTATAAAGCATGAAGTATAAATGATCACCCAATTCTGTGTTACATCTTCTTAGCCAACTTCTTTCCAACCTATTACCACTAGTTTGACACTTATTTTTTTAATATATGGTCAATAAAAGGCATTTATATAAAATTATACCTAATTTCTGAGTTAAAAAAAGCTGAAATTATGAATTATTTTGACTAACAGTTGAGATCAGAGGAACATATGTTGACAGGTTATCACAGACTGGTATAAGTCAAAGTTTAGTCAGGATACTGTTTTGAAACCATTTCAATTTTTTTAATGGCAGCCAATAATCACACTTGTTGTCCTCCCGGGTCAACATTGACCCGGTCTGTTTTGGCTATTAATAAAGCATAAAGTATAAATTATCACCCAATTCTATTTTACTCCTTCTCAACAACTTCATTCCAACTCATTACCACTAGTTTTACACTTATTTTTGGAATTTATGGTGAATAAACTTCATTTACCTGAAACAATACCTAATTTTTGGGGTAGAATAAGCATAAATTATGAAGTATTTTCATTATAGTTAAGCTCAGATTAATCTATGTTTGTGGATAATCACTGACTGGTATATGTTAGTGATTAGTCAGGATATGGTTTTGAAACCATTATTATTTTTAATGGCAGCCAATAATCACACCTGGTGACTTCCTGGGTATACAGTGACTTTGTCTGCTTTGCGTGTTTATAAAGCATATACAATTATAATTTTCAGTTCTGTGTTACCACTTTTATTCAACTTCATTCCAACTCATCTAAACTAGTTTTACACTTATTATTTTCTAGACCTCATTTACATTAAATTATACACAAATTCACCCTAATCTACAAAATAAATTGTATAGAACTACTTCCATGTCCCTGTTCTGCAGGTATTCCACACAAAGTTGTCCTTACCTAGCTACTGAGCATGTTGTCCTTACCTAGCTACTGAGCATGTGCGACTCCCAACAAAGATGAACAGCAGTGAGAGGTCTCACTCTGTAGCTAAAACAGAGACCTGAACACAGGGTGAAAAGAGGAGCTGCAGCAAAGGGCAGTACAACTAAAATATGGTGTTTTTTGAAAATGAAACCATGTAAACCTATTCTGATATAACCTCTAAATACAATTATGAACCTGAAAATGAGCATAATATGGGCACTTTAATGCATTAATAATCATTATTTAACCGTTAGGTGTCTAATACACATTTTATAAACAATGTTCATGTTTGTTCATGTTTTGCTTTTTATAAAAAGATACAATTGATATTGAGCAGAGTTGAGTTCAGCCTATTGGTACAGCCCTCCACAACAGTCCTTGTTTGTTTTCTTTTTTGGGAAAATTATTTGCCAACCCTTTTATTAATGCATCAATAACTGTAATATAATAATATAATATATAGATATTATTCTAAAATGGGCAATTCTGCATAATGAGTCCTTTTACGTTTGGTACTTTAAGTATACTGTGATGCTACTACTTTTGTACATTTACTTAATATAGATTATTAGATACTTGTGATATTACTGCTTTAACTTAAATGAAAAGGGCTGAGTACTTCTTCCACTGCTGCAATTTCCTGTGTTTTCTGTCATCCAGATGCAGCTGTGAGATGGGCCCATATTGGTTTGTGTTATGTATTTTATAAGTGTATTTCATGTAACACACACACACACACACACACACACACACGTCTGTCCGAAGCCCACAAGTATACTGTATTCCCGGTTTTTGGACCCCATGAATATAGTTAAACAAGAACACACACACACACACAGATTTGAGCCTGAGGTGACGGCGGCTCATCTGTGATTTGGAGGTGAAGCTCCTCACCGCCCTGAGCATTTGTTTACCTTTGTTTATGGATATCCCTCTGGATCACTCTCCCTAGATCCATACAGCCGATCAATATTTCCCCTGAAGTCACTCCGATGTGATCTGAGCGCTCCGACCCGCCTTCTGCTCGTCCACTATGATGCCTCCCAGACTTCGAATCCAATTAAGCACCGAAAAAAAACAACAATATTTTCAAGCAGGGGAGCTGGAGCGGCTGCATAATTTTACGTTTGTCCTTTTTTTGCATCTGTTTGAACGGGTCGAATAAAACCAACATCCATTCAATAATGCATGACCAGCGGTTTTGTTAATAGGCTTTGTAGTGGCAGTAATGTACTTTCCTACATGGCTGATGGAGATTATGGCTGGCTGCTCCCTCCGCCTGCCAGATATCGATCTGCCTAAATGCCCCTCGTGTCCCCTCGGCCCCAAGCCTCGACCCCAAAACCACACACACAAGCAAACGAGGTGTGTGTGGAAGAGAGAGACAGAGAGTAATCAAAATCTATTGTCCTATCAAAAATTATTCCACACGTTGAGTAACTGGATCTCGTTTGAGCAGTCTTTATATTTGACGCGCTGTCATCCAGTACAAGTCAATTTATATAAACTACTGTCACTTTACAGTGTTCCAACATGCTGTAGATGCTTATTAACTCTCAGTCTGTAAGAAAATGTAGTGTGTCAATATTATCCTGGTGTGCGCTGAAACTTAGATTTTTTTGTTTACAATATTGTCACGGCACAATTGTCTCCTATTCGTTGCCGGGCTGACGTGGGTGTGGCTGACCTGCATTCCCGCATCTGCCGAGTTGACAAAAGGGGAAACTGATGAGACTGTGGAGACAGTTCAAAGAGAGAGGACATGTGTTGCTGAGGGTAATCTCACTTCCCTTAAATTGCATCCACGGTTCCTTCACTTGTTTCCCTTCCTCGCGTCTTAGTCCGTCCCACTGAGAAAGCACGGAGGAGGCACCAGGAAATCATGCGAGGAGAGAGGAAACGAGAAACTGTGTTTTTAGAGCGATAAGAGGTTCTTTCCTCTGAAGCGTCA
Organism: Sander vitreus; assembly: GCF_031162955.1. NCBI lineage: Eukaryota > Metazoa > Chordata > Actinopteri > Perciformes > Percidae > Sander > Sander vitreus. Next base: position 3,082,810 of record NC_135864.1, read on the forward strand.
CTTGAATTGGTCAGCTGTATGGGCGGAGTTAGCAACGGCTTTCAGCTGCACGGCTAGGGTTGGGCATTATTTTGATTCAATGGTGGTTTGCAGTTTTACCGGGCATAAAACAAAGCCAGACTAGAGCTCCGCTTACTGTGCTTCAAGGCTGCAACACAACATGCACCTGGCTGCCACGGAAACCAAAACTTGCGCATGTTAAATTTGGGACCAATGATCAGATTTGAAACCAAATCCTCCCCACGATTCCAATAAAGAAACGATTCCAATGGAAGTAGGAAACGGTTCTCGATGCCCAATCCTATGTATGGCTTCTGGGAAGTCTGTTTTTGTGTCTCCTCGCTCATAGGGATCCCACCTCCATCCTCTATCCTCTATCCTCCATCCTCCATCCTCTATCCTCCGGGCTGGAATAAGAGCTTTGAGACGCTCTTCGCAAAAGAGGACCGGAACAACTTCCAGTTCAACCGAGTAGCGAGGAGTTGTCAAATAAGAGAAGTTTCAGCCTGAATGTCGAGTGAAGTATTTTTTCATTTCCCCCATCAAGTTGTGTTAATGTTTTGTCCCTGCCTAGTTAATTACTATTAACTATCAACGGAGTGTCAACGCTGATCAACGCCACACCGAGGATTGAGCTGGTCTGAAAGACCAAACAAAGCAGCGCCCAAGCCGTGGACAAAGGCCTCATCTTTAGCCTGGCGGGCTAGCTTTTAGTTTCAAATGCATGGGCTAACCAAGCTTTGGAGCTCCTAAACATGTAACGATAATATCAAGTTTTTCCCAGAGTTATTGTTATGCCGTGACATTATATAAAACAATATCTTTATATGTATAAAAACAACAACACAATGAAACTAGTGAACAGTAAGACAAAAGTGCAGAGTGCAAAGGGTGCTGGAATAATTATGGGATGATTTATGTAACAGTTTGCTTCATGAGGTAGGTGGATGTGTCAGTATATACACAGTGCTTGAAGGAAAGTTTTAAACACCCACACAGGGGATTTAATGATTTTAGCTGACCTTTGACCTGAGCAAAGGCCTACTCAGCCAGAGGAACATCTGTGCAGGTGTGCAGAACTTAACATTTTTGTCTTTTTTCTTATGAACTACAGCACTAATTTGAATAAAACAAATACTCATAATTACATCATTGTCTAAAACTTAGATAAGACATGGCTTTTTATTCAGGCTGAAAGTCTACATTCATTTTTTATATAGATAGATAGATACAGTGGGGCAAAAAAGTATTTAGTCAGCCACCGATTGTGCAAGTTCTCCCAATTAAAAAGATGAGAGAGGCTTGTAATTTTCATCATAGGTACACTTCAACTATGAGAGACAAAATGAGAAAAAAAATCCAGAAAATCACATTGTAGGATTTTGAATGAATTTATTTGCAAATTATGGTGGAAAATAAGTATTTGGTCAATAACAAAAGTTCATCTCAGTACTTTGTTATATACCCTTTGTTGGCAATGACAGAGGTCAAACGTTTTCTGTAAGTCTTCACAAGGTTTTCACACACTGTTGCTGGTATTTTGGCCAATTCCTCCATGCAGATCTCCTCTAGAGCAGTGATGTTTTACAGGCCTCTTTCATCTTTTTAAGTGGGAGAACTTGCACACTTGGTGGCTGACTAAATACTTTTTTGCCCCACTGTAGATAGATAGATAGATATAGATAGATAGATAGCTCTTTTAACACTTTTGGGGAATAACATCAATATATAAATAATGAAAAATAATAAATTGAACTGAGGGTTAAAGGCAGAGGGTGACGCCTACGTTTTTTCCCGTCTAGTTTTTTGTTAATCCAATCATTGTGACCGGTAATATATATTTAAATTATTGATAACTATCTATATTGCATTTCCTTGCATAGGAGATATTGTTTGAAAGCGTTTGTGCCAATAAAGATGATTGAATGGAAATGAATTGAATAGAGCGAGGCAGATAGAGAAGAGTAGATGGTTAGAGGATCGTCTCAGCTAATCCAATAAGCGAAGCCTCTCCTTTCCTTCAATCTGATTATTCCAATAATTAAGAGAATTTGCTGGAGCGTAGCTTCAATAAGGCTTTACATATTCAGCAGCCACGGACCAGCGCTGAAATGTTGTGCTTCTGGACTCTGATTACAATCCTGCTGAGGAGGAGAGCTGACTCCAGATCAGCCACGGAGAGCAAACTGCCCACTTTATATGTACAGCAGCGTCACAGACTGTGAGTAATAAACTTTGTTAGGTAAAGAATCTACAAATCAGACATCTTATCTTAATCTAACATCTTCTGAACAAACTGAATGTGAGGTGAATGCTGCTTTCAACCTGTTGAGGTCTTGAAGTGATAGTTCAGTTTTTATTTTTTCAAATGCAAACAAACAGGCAGAAGTGCAACATATTTGGTTTAAACGGCGCTATACAGAAAAGTACACTGTGCAAAAGGGAAAGCAAAGTGTCGCAAATACAAACGTGAAAAAATGGGACAAGAAATCAAATTTGAGTTGAGACAGCTTGGTAGATTGTTATTGATTACAACCACAAAAACCACAAAATGACGCATTGATAGTTCAGATTTCAGAACTCGTTTGCTCAGGTGTCTTTGGCGTTGTTATTGACGCTAAAAAAATCCTTTACTCCTTTACCCTCACTGTGCTCTATACCCAACTCACAGTCACCTTTTCTCGGCTAAATTTAACTGTAAAGACCGCTTAACGTAACGGCCGTGTGACTGCGGTCATCACGTGAGCGGATCCTCCTTTATACTGATCGTACGAATTGTTGTGCATAAGTTTTCTTACAATATCATACAAATGCGTTTTTGAGAATGCATTACTTCTTCATAGTTAGTGTGTTAGCTACAGTAGATGGCGGTCGGCATGCTCCCAGTAAGGAAAAGCAGGCAGGAGTACCGACACGGAAGCTATGCTGCTGTGGATGGGGGGGCAGCACCTACCACCTAAAAACATTTTTGATCAGTTATCAAGTCTGTGCTTTATTTAGAATATTTTCAGTGCTTTATCTTGCTGTCAGACAGCCTTTTACGACAGGGAACTGAAGCAGCTATCTCTGCTCTCAAAGCCACCAGACTTCTTTGGCAAAACCAGTGATTTTACCTCGCAGAACACGGGAGTTGCTGTTCTGTTGCTGCCTCAATTGGTTGGTTAGTTTGTGTTATTGTGTGACTTTGGTGAATCCGAACTAAACCTTTAAAACACCAACGTCACACACAAAATGATTAACTATCTCACAAAAGTGAACTTTATAAAATAAAGTCAGTTTTAAGTTTTATTCCTTTAACTTTAAAAGGCACCAAAACTGGTGTTTTCCCAACACAACTAAACTTCTTCTCAATGAGAACTTTGACTTCAGTTACTCAAGTGCATTTATAAGTAAAAGTGCTAAACGCAGGAGTTTTTTTCATTACCACGTTTAACAGGGAAGTTTAAGTTGTGGCCTGATGGATGGATGAAGAAGAAGAGAGACCTATGGAGAAGTGATGTCAGTGATGCAGGTAGCGGAAAGAGGCCTGATGGCAGCAGCAGCAGCGCTCTGCCTCGCTGATTAGTGGCGAGCAGACAAAGAGCGGCCATGTTTCACTTGTTCATCACTTAAGTGCAGAGCCCAAGGTGGAGGCAGGGAGATTTCCCTCGGGGAAATGTGCCTCCAAAAGATAAGGCCGAGGCCCGGATTGCTCTCCGGGGGTGGCGAGGTACGACGAGGCAGCCGGGGGATCCAAACCTCTGAAGAAAAACAAAATGAAAGAGCAAAGAAAAGGCTCTGTGGTGTGGAACGCAGACAGCAGCGAGCAGCTCCAAGTTAAAACAGTTAAACTTCAGGGAAAAGTTCAGTTTCCTTTTCCCATTAACTCCAACTCTGGGGAGACAAAAGTCCGCTTGCAAGTTTCTTACAGGAACTTGTTCACTTAGTTTGGAGATCCTCAGGAGGCCGGGGGGATCATTGGGAGAACAATGACTGTAATATGCTGCGCTCGGCCTCTGACCTTGGCTGCAGCCAGACGCTCGCGGCTCTGTAATTAGGATCAGCTGTCGCTGAGGATTATTATTACAGCTCAACTGCATTCAACGCAGCGGCTAGCTGAACTCAGTGCAAGCGCTCAACGTGTTTACGTCTCCCCACAGCGAGCTGACCACGGCCAAATGAGGGCTGAAAAACAGAGATGTGATTGTGGAGAAAATGAGCGACCAAAGGTTTTGATTGCTGAGTGACATGTTTCTCTCACTGATGATTGTTCCATTGTCAAGAATCACCTCAGAAAACATGGATAAAAACTATTTCAGTGTCTGGTGAGAGATGAAAGCAGGTGATTGTACCCAACAAAATAACACTCAAACAGATACACACACACACACACACACACACACACACACACACACACACACACACACACACACACACACACACACACACACGTCTGTCTACCATCGTGAGTACCCTTATTAACACAATGCCTTACCAGGCCTCCAACCATCCCGATTCACTTCCACACTTACATTTAATTATATTGTTGCACCACATTGCACTGTATGTTTTTACCTTGTTTTTTATCTTGTTGTTTGCACCTCATGTTCATTTGTTCATTATTTAGTTTGGGCACCGGGACATAGGAAACACAATTTCGTTCCTCTATGTACTGCCGTGCACTCTATATAGATGGATCTCAATGCAGTTTCTCTTGTCTTATCCCCAACCTTTACCCTAATCTTAACCTTATTCTAGACTTGAAGTCAAGTCTAGAATAAGGCCTCCACACAGTCCTTTAAAGTAACGAGGGACAGCCAAAATGTCCACACAATCCATATATGTCCTCAGTAAGATGGTTTAAAAGTGATGGTCCTCACAAAGTTAGCACATTCACTGGCTTGAAGAGGTCTTTAATTTGTTAGTCATGTGATTTTTTTATCGAAATAGAAGTCTGCTCAGTTTAATTCTGATCCGATGCAAACCATTTGAAGTTAAATGTAAGTTGTAATAAATCATTTTATGTGGAACATCACTTTAATTTGGGAGAATAGGTTTCTGTAGAAAATCACAATGTGCTAATTGCATTTAAATTTAGCTGTATTGTCAGGTAATTATTCAAAACATTATAATTTTGCAGCTATTATTCAGCATATCTGAGACCCATCAGTGGTGTTAAACAGTGTTTAGCAGCCGTTAAAAGCTGCTAATGGTCGTCTATAGCAAAGGTTAAAGCTAAAAGGATGAACATAAAAGCTAAAAAGGCAGAGCATAGCAGGAGGCTCGGGCTGCTCCTGCTCTTACATCTGACTCCGCACACACACTGCTCTGTTGGAAGCTCAACAGCTCCTGAATAGTAATGCTATTTTAACACATACACACCCTTAAAAAAACAAAAAAAGACTTGTACATTGCATGCAAGACCTCTATTACTCAAACTCGGCCAACCACAAAATGAACAAAGTCAGCCGTTGTGCAGCAGAAGACGGAGACGTCTGGCGAGATCGCAGCCGAAATTAATGGCTTTTCTAATTGGAGCACATGTTTGTCAAAGTGACGGAGTGCCGCCGACATGAACTACATCCGCTCACCTGCCCCGCCAGCTCACTCTGCTTTCTCTGATTGGCCAACAGCCACGGTCACTATGGATGATGTGCATGATTACAAGAGCTGGGGGTTGATTGATACGTCATACTAGGCAGTTAGGTGGCGCCGATCAGCTGGAGGGAAGCAAGCAGGGGTGGGGCTCACACATGAAACATACAGGAAATAATTCAAAAATGTAGTAACAACATATATAATTCAGCTCCTCTGATATTTTATGTTCATTTTAATCAGATGTGTTTCTTTTTAATCATGCCACATAGACTGAAAATACTAAAGATAATACAAATATTCCTCATGTTATGTGGATTTAAAACAGCTTAATTATTGAGAGACTTATTGATTTATACGATTTGAGCTGCAAAAACTAAAAAACTGTAAACTAGGACAATTGAGGTGTAGACACAGCTTAAATATGATCAAGGGAAATGAGCACCTGAGCTAAATTCCAAGTGGTCTTGAAAGGGTCTAAATACTTTACTAAATAATTGGAGTTTTCTCTTTAATATATTTGCAAATAATGTCTTAAATCCTGTTTTGGCTTTGTCATTATGGGGTATTGATTTTAGCCTAAGGCTGCAACATCACAATATATATTCTCTGAATGTACTGTGTTTGTTAAAGCTGCTAAAAGCTAACCGTTTAAACTGAACACGGTGCTCTTTGATATCATCAGTGTGTTTTGGTGTTTAACTTAGATGTTTAGTTGTTGGGAGATTTTCTACTTTTTCTCCTCTAAACGTCTAAAGAATATATTGCTCCTCTGCACTAATTTGACAGTGGGAGTTAATTTTTACTTTACAGATTAAGATTTAAATTTAACATTAATTAAAGTTAGAACATATGTCCAGTATCATTATTTAGTTTCTTCTGTCCTTTATAAATGTGTTATATTTATACAATCAATATCAATACAATTCTGCATTAAACCTATGAAACTAAAGGTGAAACTTGGGTGAAGGTTAAAAAAAAAGTGCGTTGAAAGCCCGTTGTTTAATAAAATCTAAACCTCACGGTGGTTAACCTAAATAGATAGTTTCCATTTGACAGCGACTAAATTTCATTATAAAACCTTTGTGAAAACCATAAAATAAATATCATATCCTCCTCAGCAGGAGGATTTCAGATACCCAGAGTGGGTTTCCATCCATTCAGCTCGTGTCTGTTCTTTATCCGATTACAAACAGGAAGTGGCTAGCTGAGTGCTCACTGCAGGGCTGCAAGAAGAAAGCATCCGTCACCGCCACCATTAGCCACAGACCTGCTCGTCAGATTTCCTCCTTTAGTGCAATTAGACACACTTTGGTTCCATGTCCATGCAGCTCTGATGTGCAGTTACAGAGGTCAGAATGTGACCTTCGGGCACTTTTGATTTCCTGCCAATCGGAGCGCGAGTAACAATCTCAAAGGCAACCGTCTCATGGGAGGATCAGAGCATTTCTGTCGTCACAGAATAGCAGGGACTCTGTTAGCAACTTCTTCCCCAATGCTCAGCTTGACATCTGCTTCTTCTGCTTCCATTGTGATTTATCAACTCATATGTACAACAATCTGTACAGCACCAGTGATGCTAGGTTAATAAGTTCTGTTAGTGCCCCCTGGAGGCTGCAGTGTTCATGAACCCCACAATATAAACCTGTTTTACAGAACAAACAGCATACTATGCTGATGATTTGGCAAACACTTTTAAGCTTGATGCTAGAGGAAAGGTCAAAATCATAACTGTTCATCCTATGCGAGCATGAATGTAAACTGAAAAAACTTATTAAAGGACAATTTCTTCTTCTATTTTCCTATTCATTAATTTCTAAGTGACTGATGTGAACGGTAATCTTTGACCGACTGCAATGTACAGGGCTTGAAAAAACAGTGTTATAAAGTGTTAACTTTGTTAGCGGGCTATAGTGTCTTGAAAACCATAGGTTTCCATTACCTAGCATTTTGCCAGCTTACCTTGCACAGCAGCTGGATTCTCGCAATATCACGATCTCGTGTGATTATATATATCGCATGAAAATCCATCCTTACAGGTTTCAAAGTAATGTGTTTGTGTCTGACCAGCAGCAGACCAAACCAATCAGCGTCAGGTGGCAGGCAGCTACAGGCGTAATTAAGGTGTGTAACGGCCACAACTGTTCGCTCAAAACAACGATGGCATCGTGATAGACAGATGGTTTATCCAATCACCGGCCAGGTATGTTGCCTGCCCCTTCCAAATGACGACTTCTCTTGTTCTGTGGAACAAAACATCGGGCATGTCAGGTTACTTGCTAGCCACAGTGGCTGAAAAAACTAACTTTGCAAGTCATACGTCACCAAGCTTCCAGCACTGACAACTTGACAACTGACAAGGATGTGTGAATGAATGTTGCAGTGCCACTTTCAAAAAACGATCATTTATCAATTAAACATTCCCGACGATTTGCAATTGGTTCCATCTTCTCCGATCTGAGCATTTGGTGCTTTTTTTTCACCCTGGGGCAACTTCAGATTGGAATTCCCAATTTACATGACCTAAATACCAAACAATTAGCTAAACGATTAACAAACACAATCGTTAATTGCTGCCCTAATTGCTGCCAGATTGGTTCCACTGGTGTATTGGCAGTGGTATATTATATTTTAAACCCTGCTCTTGTTAAAAGCAATAATAGAAAAGATGTGAATCCAATAAACACAGAAAATAAAGCTCTCTGCGTCCAACTCTACACCTCTTCAACCCAGCGCTTCTCTCTCTCCCTCCCACTCTCTCTGCCTCTCTCGTCCATGTTCACTTAGCCTCCCATGCAACTGACAGGCTGCAGTCATGGAGGTGAACAGCACGGCAGCCATTTTAATACCATCAACTCCCACGTTCTGCCAATTAGAGCTTCTGGCAGCATCTGATGATGTAGCTATTAAAAGATATGTTCGGGGTCTATCTGACAGATGGATTCATGCCTCCTCTCTAAATAAAGTCTACCCACCGCTCCTCCCACAGCTGACACGTCTCACCTCCACATATAGCACCAGTACCTTGAAATGCAGCAAGGTGGGAGGAAAAATGACACCTGAATACTGTAAATATTGTACACATGTACTCTGAGACGCCGGCTGCATGCGCAGATGGAGATCGCTGGGACAGAAAAAGATGATCATTAAAAGCAAACACCAGTTATACCAAAACTATTTACTGAGCACAAAACTAATTCAAGCTGTAAAAAAGTCAGAATCTAAATGGAGTACAGATGGAAAGTGACAATGATGGTTGGATGAGGAAGATGTGGTGGGAGGTGACACGAGTTGGGATAAAGTGAAGTGGTGTGATGATGGGGAGCTCGGGAGGGTAACATCACAGTTGGTGATGGGATGTTAGAGGAGGTGATAGAAGGAGATACAGGGGCACGTTCAGTCATGACAAAACATAGCAAAACGGACCTTCCTCCACAGCGCTGCGGAGGAGGAGGGTCTGACTAGTCCACACATCATTCCGGGATGGGAGAAAAACGTGCTCTGGTTTATTGGCATTACCGTTGCTAAACCTCTGTCCTATCCCCTGCATCCTCTGCTTTGTCATCTGTTTTGAAATAAATGGGGCCACAATTTACAAAATGAACATCATGCTGTATTGAAGAAGACTTGAAACTAGCGATTGAGGTCATAAACTCATTGGCTTGCGCACGCAACGCACTACTGTTTCAGTTTAAATAAACGTTTTGCTTCGTTTTGTCGGGACTGAACATGCCCAAGGAGAGATAAGGTGGGAGGATTTGATGGGAGGGGGTGGAGGAGAGGAGAGGGTCTTGGGATGTGGTATGAGAGAACAGCTGGGTGGAGATGAATGAAAGTGGGAGCAGATGGAGGCAGGTAGGTGATGTGAACTGAGATGAGCAAATGGGAGGTCGCGATTTCCAATTAAAGGAGTTGATGAAAGGAGATGGTGGGAAATCACAACTATAATGTCCCTCTGGAAATTTGTTTTTTTTAAAAATACCCCAAAAAATTGTCAAACTAAAAGATTGTGTGCCAGTTTTACCTTCACTTCAGTTTTAGTTCTCAGTTTTCATAAAAAAAAAAAAGAAAAAAAAGAAATCCAATTCAAAACCTTTTATGAGCCAAATTCAAGTAAAATCATCAATCAAATGTGTATGTCCCTGGAACTTGTCCACATATGACTACGGTTTATCAGAAAATAAACACAAGAAGGCTCACAAATTTAGGAAAATTATTTGGGAAAAGCTTTTGCAAATGTAATCATTTTAAGGCACAGCTGCAAGGTCCTGGAGGCACTGGCCATTTAACAAGCCATCCTTGAATAGAAAAGCATTTTAGCAAGTCAGAAAACCTGAAACTAAGGTGTTTGGAGGAAACTAAGTTTGTTCTGGAAAGATCGTAGTGTGCCTGGATGTTTGCATAAGCATACAGTCTGTGAACCTGCTTCTGCTTAAAGGTCAGATCAAACATTATTAATTCTGGAGGATATCTCTAACATCTCTGCATTTTTTGCATCTATTTTTGACTCATCTACTCAAACTAAAGCCTGTCAGTGAGCTCAGTAAAAACTGTTCACCTCAGAGTAAGGTGACCAGATTTCTGAGACAAAATCTGGGGACATTTTCAGCTCAGAAGCGTAAATACCTCCAAAACAGGTAATTTTTTTAATCTTTGTAAACTTAAAACGGGGACACTGCCCCAACCTGACCTAGAGCTGCACTGGGGCACAAGCGCCCCTGGGGGGGGGGGTCCATGGGCATGCTCCCCTGTAAGAAAATGTTGTGTATTTTAATGTTTAAATGCATCAATCTGGTGCACTTTGAAAAGAAATTCAGAGGTTAGACTTGATTATTCATATATCTATGGATGGGAATATTTATGCTGTAGCCTGAGCTATTTTGCACTTCAGAATTTTAACCATGCACACACTGGTGGAATAGTTTTTGCTTCATATTTTTGCATTAATGTCACTAGGAAGCATACCAGTAGAAATATATATTTATATTTGTAAGTGGGATATATATAAGTAAGTGGGATTGTCTGGAATCTGGCAATATAATAATCATTATGGTGGAATACACTAGCTAAGCAATTTACAAAAAAATATCTGTGCTGACATAAATAGTTTACATGAGAATACATTATAAAGTTGTAGACCATGTAGAAATGATGTTGCAATTTCAAAACCGGATTACTCAGGGACCGCTTGTTGTACCGATGCATGTGCTGAGTGAAGAGTTTGTGAGATATTTCACAGAGTAATGGGTGTGCAGAGATTTATGCAGAATGCAAATATGATAACATTTCATGTAAGTTCAATGTTCATTTTCTTTAATTTGTCAATTTGTCACAGCAATGGGGTTAACACTTTTGCATGCGCCATATCCATGTCACATTCTCATTAGGGGCTGAGCCCCCCTAAAGGTCTGATCCTAGAATCTCCCCTGCTGCTACTTCATACTTGTACTCCACTACACCTCAGAGGGAAATGTTGTAATGTTTACTGCACTACATTTATCTGACAGCTTTTGCTTTATTGCTTCACGATGGGCTTGTTTCTGCAACAGCTCATTGAGTATCGGATACAATTAAAACTATTGAGGAAATATTTTCCTTTGACATTGGTCCAGTATTAAACGAGATCGCTGCAGTCGGCAACGGCGAAACAAGGTACAATGTAAGTTAATAGGACGTCAATTGTCCAGCTTGTTTTTACGTTCATAAAAGTGCTCGTTTTGCCGCTAACAGGCTCAGATTAATATTCTAAGTGTCTGACAACATTATGGAAAGGATGTCTAAGGAGGTCAACCTTTCTGTTAAAGAGTAAGATCCTTTTTTTAAAACATAAAAAGTCTGTGAAATTGCGTTTGCTGAACCCACCAGACTCCATGTAAATAAACAGTAATATTAGCATCGTAAAATATGGGCATTCTAAAACATCTCTGAGCTCTGAGCAGTGCTCGCTCTGGCTGTCTTGAGCCTGTGTGTGTAGGGTGCACGACTATTTCATTCCAATTTCGGGTCTGTTAGTCACAGTGAAAACCGGGGACATTTCCGGGGACAGCTCCAGCCGGGGACAGGTCACCGAAACCGGGGACTGTCTGGTCACCCTACCTCAGAGTTCTCTGCTGAGGATACAAACCAAATAACATCATCTTGTTTATGTGTTTACATTTAATGAAGCTTCTGTTTTTGCGTTTATACGAGTATGATAACGTAGTCTTTAAAAAAATCTACAGTTACCTTTAAAATCTGATTTCACAACTTCTGCTGTAACGTCACAGAATTTGAAACCCTTAGTTTGTCTAAAATCCAACAAGGGAAAAAAAAAATCTAAAAATCTAAATCCTGCCCCCTAGAGGCTGCAGTATAGTCTGGCTATCACAAGCTCAATCTTTTAAGATTAGTCTGGGGAGTCTGCTCTGTATTTTCTACTGCACAAAAGGCGTGATCAACGGGCATAGTTCAAATGACTCTGTACGCAATTGGATAGTCCTTCAACCAATCAGACCAACCATCCGGGTGACGTACTTTGCAAACGGGTTGCTGCCATGGCCATAATGTTAAATGTAAACAAAATGCTGCTTGTCGTCGCTTCTCTATCGTCATTGTATTAAACCCTCCAATAGCACGCCAGGTGGATAAGCCAGTTTGTCACTGGTCCCTGCAAATTTGTAATGGAAGCAGGATAGAAAAATGTACAGGTTTCCAGCCTGAGCTGCAGGGAGAAATCAAATCACCGGCAGATCGGGCTGGGAAAGCTACCCATTAGATTAAAAGATTTTTTGTGTAATATTTTATTCTGAAATTGGCATAAATGTGCTGAGTAAATAACAATGGGAGAATATGCACATTTGAGTTACTATTTCTTCTGTAAAAGTAAATATTTAGCCCCGATTGTGGTGCAGAGAAAAGAAAGTTCAGGGGGACAACCAAAACACTAATATCCTCTGGAGCACATTTCACAAAAGTTTAAATGTCAAAAGAGGAAACCTAATGGGTTCACTGTGATCAGAAGACTTCGGTCTCTGGGGAGTATGAGTGGGCTTAATACATATTAAAAACATCTTCAACACTTTGATATTTCATGGCAATCTGGTCACATTCACTGCTAGCATGAGGAATGATCTGAATGGCTCCTTCATTCGTAATCTGTTTCTTCTCTTTCATTTTTCTTAAAATAAATGGTAACACTTCCATCTGTCACTAAATGTTGGCCAAAATCTGTAATGATTTCTATTCTTCAAAACAAATGAAAAACTGAAGATGAAATTATGAAATAAATGTGTGAGTGTAATGAAATGTACAGACCAAGTACTCTGCAAATCCTGCTTGCTGCTAAGAAAGACTGGGGTTATGTTTGAAAAGTGAAACCTTTTACAACTTCTAAACGATATCTAGCAAAATATTTTTCAAATGTATCAATTTGGCGCTTTAAGCACCACATAGCTGAGTGCTATCTAGTTCCATTATATTAGAGAGAAGGCAGAAATCTCCTAACCTGACACGCCAGATGGTTTGTTAACACAGAAAAGACATCTGAGAAGCCATCACTGGAAACTGTTTGAAAAAGGCCAGGCACTTTAAATATAAATACCTGGCAGTCTATCACAAAAGTTTAAATGTCAAAAGAGGAAACCTAATGGGTTCACTGCGATCAGAAGACTTTGTCCTCTGGAGAGTATGAGGGCTTAATACACATCAAAAACATCTTCAAGACTTTGATATTTCATGGCAATCTGGCCACACTTACTGCTAGCATGTGCAATAATCTCCATCTTTCCAAAACGCAGCTCTCTTTACATTTGATGACACATTAACTGCCATCCTGCTGTGTTGTTACCAAGGTACCCATAATATATTTCTGCTTTTCTTTTCAATCACACCACTTTCACTTTCATCCAGTAACCTCCAGCGGCAGACAGTTCTGCTGGGAGACAATAAGCTCTCTGTTCTTTTGATTCTCTCGCTCTGTCTGAGCAGACGAAGCCTTTAATCAGCCTGGTCCAACGCCTAGACTACACATGTCCTCCATTTCCACCACTTTTCATTCCCTGCCTTTGAAATGCAGAACTTCACTAATGGCTTTCGCTTGTCACAGGATCAATACATGTCCCTGTACATCCTGAGAGAATAACATACTATTAATTTGTTGGACCGGATAGATTGTGACAGCACTGTGTCTACCTTTTTTAAAAGCATCGCTGCATGCCGTGTGTGGCTGTGATGTACTGTAAGCCTGAGTGACAGAGCGCTCAGGCAAAGGATGGCAGAGCTTGAACTTTAAACCCTCCATCGGAGTCCTAGAAAGGTCCCTCTCCTCCCTGATGTAATCCATAAGCTCACAGCGTTAAGTGCAGGAGGATTATTAGCACAGACGCAACATGTGGGAGCAGATAAAGCCTGGACCATATGGGTGTTCAGCATCAGCTCTCAGTGCTGGATGAAGCTTTCTAGGCCAGAAAGCTGCAAGAGAGGAAACCTAGGCCGATGTTTCTCCGACATTCATCCTTAACAAAAAGGGACAGATTTGTGTCCACCAATTTCTGTTTGTGTTCATGATTTTAGGAAAAAGACAACATGGCCGCCAGCAGGCCTCTGATCAAAATGTTTGACAATGAAACATGTAGTAGTAATTCAGGGGGGGTGGGGGGGACGTAACACAGTTTGGAACGGCTCCTTCATCCCTAATATTTTTCATCCCTTTCATTTTTCTTCTTGGCTAAATGGTAACACTTCCATCTGTCACTAAATGTTGGCCAAAATCTGTAATGATTTCTATTCTTCAAAACAAATGAAAAACTGAAAAAAAAAACAACTGAAGATTAAATGATGAAATAAATGTGTGAGTGTAATTAAATGTACAGACTACGTACTCTGCTAACCCTGTTAGCTGCTAACAAAGACTGGGGTTATGTTTGAAAAGTGAAACCTTTTACAACTTCTAAACGATATCTAGCAAAATATTTTTCAAATGTATCAATTTGGCGCTTTGAGCACCACATTATATTAGAGAGAAGGCAGAAATCTCTTAAAGGACAATTCCGGCGCAAAATGAACCTAGGGGTTAATAACGTGTACTGAGTCGACCGTTCTCTGGGATCTGTTTTCATGCTAATCTAATGTGTCTCTAGCTTGAAACAAGCTAGCGCAAATGGTTGATTATCCTGTAACTAAAATAGCACACATACCACATTTCCACGGTAGCACAATGAGCGTCCCTACGTGTAAACCGAAGCATTGAGACTGTACTGTGTACAGACAGTTTATTAAAAAGATAGATTACAAAGACTGTACCGTTCACGTATACATGAGGGCGCCATCTTGGACAACAGTCATGACCAGTCGAACGACGAATGCCGTGTAACCAGTAACATAGCTCAAACACGGCGTTCGTGGTTCAACTGGTGATTAATAGGTTCATTTTGCGCCGGAATTGTCCTTTAACCTGACGCGCCAGATGGTTTGTTAACACAGAAAAACTATCTGAGAAGCTGTCATTGGAAACTGTTTAAAAAAAGGCCAGGCACTTTAAATAAAAATACCTGGCAGGTGATTGGATGAACCATCTGTCTATCACCTCCGCCATTGTTGTTTTGAACAGTCGCGGCCGTCATTCACACCTAAACCACTGCCGTAGCTGCCAGTAGCTCCTCCCCGCGCGCTGATTGGTTCCATAAGCTGGTATTTCGGACACAAACGCATTACTTGAAGCCTAGTCTATATCAACGATGTTCCACTTTCGGGATCGTTCATGTGCCGCCGGAAATTCCACCGGACGTCCCTCTTTTTAGGCCGGATGTCCGTCACCTTCTGCTTTCTTTGTGTTGGCATTTTACTTTCTAATACTGTGTTTATTGGTTTTCAGAACACATACGTTTTACAGAACTGTGCAATGCAAATAACCTTTTTTTTTTTTTAAGGTGGAAAAAACAGACTTTAAAAAAAATGATAGTGAAAATCTGAGAAAATAAATCACAAAATAGATGAATATACACATACATACATGTGCATACATTAATAAATAAATTATAATCAATAAAAAATGAAAAAAAAAATAAATAATAATATTAGTTGCTTGCCAGTTCAGTATGTGTTGGCATTTTAAGCTTCGGTCAATTCATGAGGACTATGGTTAACTGCTCCTCAGATCTCTGCAGGGTAAATCCAGACAGCTAGCTAGACTATCTGTCCAATCTGAGTTTTCTGTTGCACGACTAAAACTACTTTTGAACATACACATGTTCCACACCAAAACCAGTTCCTTCCTGAGACTATTTTGCAGAGGCACCGTTGCTCCGTCTGGTGCTTAGCGTCGCCCAAGACGATTGTGATTGGTTTAAAGAAATGCCAATAAACCAGAGCACGTTTCTCTCTCATCCCGGTGTGGACTCGCCAGACCTTCCTCTGCAGCACTGTGAAGGAAGGTCTGGCAACGTGAGACTATCTGTCTATAATCTGTCCCCGATTGTTGTTTTGAACCAACAGTCGCGGCCATCACACACACCTAAACCACGCCCTCACCACGCACTGATTGGTTCCGTAAGCTGGTAGTTCAGACACAAACGCATTACTTGAAGCCTGACGAGATGGATTTTCGTGTGATATGTGATCCTGCGATTCTAAGATTATTGTGAGAATCCAGCTGCCCTGCAAGGTGCTATCTCTTCGGCCGATATCTCCAACACTGGGCAACTCACACCAAAACTATCTAGATTGATAAATAGCACTACAGGGAAGAGGAAAATATGTATTTTTGGTTTGGGCGTGAACTGTCCTTTTAAGGAGAAAATACAACCACAGCTTGTCTCTTGGATAATAACTATCAGCACAATGTGCTCGAAATACACACGGACACTCCGAAGGCCAGATTAGTAGCAAAACAACAACACTACTATAATTTCACAGACATATTTGTATCTGTGTATGTGACCTTTGATTCCTCTTGTGTTTAAAATAACGTACATCACATTAGACCGAACTGTTTGCAGGTAAAGCCCATTTAACTTTAAGTGCAGTCTCTGCAGCTTTCTATCTTCTGTTTTATACCGTTTGTTTGGCTCACCCCATTGACTCACTGTTCTTCACACCAACCCCTCTCATCACAGTTATGAATATTTTTCACATTAGTTGTGGGTGGCTGATAAATTTGCATTGTTTAATGAGAAGTTTTTGTCTGCGGTGTCAGGTTGGTCTGTTTACCAGATCTGAGCTAGTGGGAGGCTGGCATCTGTTTCTCCCTGACTGGAAAGAGTGTCAGCTTGTTAAAAAAATAACAGAGGGTTGGAAATATTTACTATCTATAGATGAATTAAAAAACAAAAAAAACGTTGTAAAACAAAACAATATAACAAAGCTTAATTGAAGACCTATATGTGGGGGGAGAAAGAAAAACTATGCAGGAGCCAAAAGTGAAGGCGTTTTAAAGACTTGGTTTGGTGTTTTTCTCTGTCAGTCTTTCATTTCAAATCCTTCAGTCTGAACTTTGGGTCAGACGAATGCAACACAATGACCTGAAATGAAGTGGAAATGAGAGGGGGAGCTTGTGTGTTTTTCTTCAGTAAACACAGACTCTTCAGAGAAGTTACACATCTGCAGACTTTACCAATAATTGAGTTTGTTGATAAAAGGGCTTTTTGATTGCACAATTGGCTTGAAAATGCAGCCCAATCTGCCGCCGATTTGATTTCTCCCTGCAGCTCAGGCTGGAAACCTGTACATATTTCTATCCTGCTTCCATTACAAATCTGTGGGGATCAATCACAAGCTGGCTTATCCACCTGGCGCGCTATTGGAGGGTTTAACACGATGACGATAGAGAAGCGACGACAAGCAGCTTCTTGTTTACATTCAACATGGCGGCCACCGAAGCCCAGCAACCCGTTGATGCCGCTGTCGCTGCTACATCACCCGTATCGTTGGTCTGATTGGTTGAAGGACTAACCATTTGCATACAGAGTCATTTGAACTATGCCCGTTGATCACGCCTCTTGTGCAGTAGAAAATACAGAGCAGACTCCCCAGACTGATGTTCAGTCTTAAAAGATTGAGCTTGGTCTGCTGATAGCCAGACTATCTGAATTGAGAATTTAGCGCCAAATCCATTAGATTATAGGGTTTTAATTACCTTGAATCCTGTCCTTAGGTGTACATATTTGTTTGCCTTTTCAGGAACTCCAACTCGGATATTTTGGAGTTTTCAGTAAAAAACAAGTTTTCCAGGCGTTATTAAGACTTGGATGTTGACATGAAAACTGGGTCCAGATCTTTAATCTGCCCACTCCACCGAGTTGACTGATTCATCTGGCGTCATGACATGAAACAGATGTTTCGCGGTTATAAAACGGTTAATCAGCGGCACTGGACGGGACTAACGCTGTTGTCAAGCTGTCTCAATATTGTCCGACATACTTTGCTCCGCTCTTAAAACCCCGGCAAAACCTGCATGTTGGCAGCGCTGCAGAGGAGGGTCTGGCTAGTCCACACAGCATTCCCTGAAGGGAGAATAACCTGCTCAGGTGTATAAGATTATTTTTGGGCATTTTAGGCCTTTATTTGATAGGACAGCTTAGACATGAAAGGGAAGAGAGAGGGGGAATGACATGCAGCAAAGGGCCGCAGGTCGGAACTGAACCTGCAGCCACTGCGGCGAGGACTGAGCCTCTGTACATGGGGCACACGCTCTACCAGGTGAGCTAACTAGGCGCCCCTTTTGGCATTTCTTTATACTAATCACAATCATGTTGGGCGGCACTAAGCGACGGACGGAGCAACGGTGCCTCTGCAAAATAGTCTCAGGAAGGAACTTGTTTTGGTGGAACGTGTACGTTCAAGAGTAGTTTTAGTCATGCAACAGAAAACTCAGATTGGACAGATAGTCTAGCTAGCTGTCTGGATTTACCCTGCAGAGATCTGAGGAGCAGTTAACCATAGTCCTCACAAATCCACTGGAGTTTGGAAGGTAGAGGAAGGTGATCCGGACGAAATGAAAGACATCCCGGAAATGAAACGTCGTCGATATAGACTAGCATGGCTACACTTTAGTGTTAAAGTAAAATGACATTAGATTGAGACGGACACATGGGTAGCGATTGGTTAGGGAAAATCCCCAACCGAAAACGGTCTGACTGAAGGTGAAACGGAGTGTAACGAGTCAGGCTGTTCTCATGAACCATTCGTACATATAGTTACAACAAGTAATGTACTGTAATTCATATTCATATTTGTTTTCCACGTATTCATTATTTTATGCATCTAATTGACTGTCGCTGTATGACAGTCAATACAAAGGACTTTCAAGTGGGGGGAGCGAAGTTAGTGTCTTCGGGGGTACTAAAAGGGGGTAAAAGGGCAAAACACAAGACAGGAAACCGGTGTTCATGTCCCGGGAGTACTACTTAAAGGTGCACTAGATAAGCCTTATAAAACTCCCTTTCTGTCATATCTGCTGAAACTGACCCTATGTTCCAGTAGAACTACATGAAGCAGGTCATTAAAAATAAATCCAGCTCCTCTGGCTCCACCTACAGCCTGTAGTGGGATTTTGCTCCCTGTTAAGATGCACCAATCAGGGCCAGGGGGGGTTGTCTAACTGCGTGTCAATCACTATTCATGCACAACATTCATTCTCCCTTGTGGGGGGAGGGGCTTAGGAGACCATTTTGGGCTTTAGCAGAAAGGGGGGAGGGACTGAGAAGTTGTCGATGTTCAAATTTTTTGGCTAAGTCCTGGATCTTCATAATACTACCTACAGCAGCTTGAAGGGGACCGGTGTTTTAACCCAAACCACAAACTGGTTTCTAATCTTAACTAGTCGTTTTGTTGTCTAAACTTAAAGTTATAGTGCGTAGTTTCTGTCTCCCCCATGAGGATTTCTAAGTAATGACAACCAAACTGTCGGCGCGTCCACGATACAAGCCTTAACGTGATCGCGCACCCCGCCCCCCCCTTCCTCCACCTAGTTACTAGTAAGCAAGGAGGACACGGAGGATTACAAAAACATGATGGACTCTTCAGAAGAGGTCATTATCTTCACTTGAATTTCTGCGCGGTAAAATCGCCGGACGCCTCAATCTTCTGAACATAGCCATACTGAGAAACACAGAGAGAGTTGTGTGGAGCTGATAGTCTTAATTAGCTTTGTAGCAACTCATTTGGCAATGGCTTGAATGTAACGGACGTTCGTTATTATCAAAAAGTTACGCACTAAAGCTTTAACTGTCACGTTGCCATTTCACAGTCAGCTTTTTGTGGCTTAACTTAGACTCACAACCGATGTCGCGACCATAACCAAGTTTTTAAACAATGTTGCAGATTTTACATATTTCCACAATTCAAATAAACAGCCATTTGTCTACCTGGAAGTGATTTTTGTGTTAACGCCACGTCACAGTGATTCGGTCAATAAAGCTCTCAGATTCAAGCTAATCTTCACACAGCAGTCTGATGATAACTAAACAAAGATCAAGCTCTTACATGCTGTATTGAATATATACTATGTTAGAATATTTTAAGCTATTATGATTTTAACATAAGTCACTTCTTGCATTTAGCAATAAGCTGAATTTCTTTTTGATGGTGAAATATGATCTGACTGTGGCTCTTGTTAGCTTGTTGGTGTCCTGTGATAAACACTACTAACATTCATACTGTGACCCTGGCCTGCCTATAAGAAATCATATGTGTCTGTGAGTCTTTTCTTCTCCCGCTCTGTCCTCCCAGCAGCTGACTGACACAATGCCCCCCCCCCCTCCCTCAAAACTCTGTCTTTGGTGGACATTGATTTCTATTAGTTTCTACCCAAGCCTCCTGTCTTGTTAGTAAAGCCTGTAGTATATTTTCCATCAGTAAACGAACAGACCGCTGATGTCCCAAAGCAATCCACAGACTCAGGATCTTTTTTTTTTATGGATCTGTATCGGCTGTATGAAGATGGATCCATTTCTGATCCTCTGTTTATTGTAACCTAATCAACTGTGGCCACACCGGCTGTCAGAAACGCTCCTTTTTGGTATAAATGCAAAGTGACTGAACCACAGGCCGCACAAACAACATAAGATAACATCCACACTGACAGCAGGAAGACAGTTTGGGGTAAAAGTGACAATCCTCAGAAGAAGCTCACTTCTAAAGTGCTTCTGTTCGAAACACAGGGAACTGTTAAAGGACAGCTGTTTTGCAGGTTACATAAGGAGTCATTCACTTATGTAAAATGTTCTGTACACAATTTAGCTCTCTGTATCCTCGATCATAGCTCCTACAATTTTCCTCCATCCTAGCTCCTCGGAGCAGGAATAAGAGCTTTGAGACGGACTTCACGAAGGCAGACCAGAACGACTTCCAGTTCAAGCGAGTGGATATTAAATAAGAGACTTGGGATTTAGCCTTGGTGACATTGGAAGTTTACCTGTCAGCCTACCTCACACAGAGACCCCGCCCAAAACATGGGCTGGCCAATCATATCACTTTCATATCACTTCACCTGCAATGGAAACCAAACTCCTTGAGACAGAGCTAACAAAAAACACACACACACACACACACACACACACACACACACACACACACACACACACACACACATCCTCCAGCTGATTGTTTGTGGATTCAGATGTAGAGAAATGTAGCAGACTGTTTGCTTCTTCTTCCTCTCCCTCTTCTTCCTCTCCTCCTGTGATGAATGGTTATGCTGTGGGTTAGTGTAAGCACTATCTCAGAAAGCTCTGACCCAGATATTTTAATTGCTTATTCTTACTTACGGTGAGTCTCTATGATAAATAGCAGTTGTTTTTCCTGCCAAAGGGACTATTTTTGAGCCCCGCACATCACAGCAGGCTGCTGAGTGTGTGTGTGTGTGTGTGTTGGTTTGCACATTCAAGTAGGAAACGTTCTCCTCCGTAATGAGGAAGCTGTTTTGTGCTTGATTTTTAAGGACAGTTTTGTTCCGTTGTCGGTAGTCCTCCGTAATGCACTGTTAAACTTCACGAATGTCTCCAAAACCCTGGAAAGCAAACAGATGAATCTGGAGTTGGAAGTGGCACAATACAATCGTCTCCTCACACTAAACCGTCTGCGGAAACAACATGAGAGTATCTGACTGATGAGACAGAGTTACACTGAAGACAATAAGTGGATAATGTGCTCCTTAATATTGTTTTTTTTTGGTGTTTTCATCTAGCTGACCTTTATCTAACGAGGATGCTCGAAATGTCTTTATTGAGGGACTAAAATGGCAGCCCAATTTATGCTCAACACACACACACACACACACACACACACACACACACACACAGGAAAGGGATAAAGAAGATAGAAGAGAAATGTCTAAAAGGAAAGCATTATAATTGGCACATCATTTTTCGAAAACAGATTTTACAAAGAATTGAACATGCCCATTTCAGGCTCTAAAACGCTAATGACTTTAGGTTTAAAATCCTTCAGAGTGACTAATGTCTGTAATTTCTGCTTCTGTGGATCGTTGTGAGCAGATGGAGCTGCCCACATGAAGGTTTCTCTTCCTGAGCTTTGTACGAACTCTCGGTACACGCAGTCCTGAGAGCAACAGGCTGCAGTTTGACTTTGACGACGCAAGATAATATGGAGACGTAGAACACATGGTTTCTGTAATTCATATACAGCAGAAAGAAAGCAGCAGTTTGTGAAATTTTCTTTGCGTGAATCTGCATCGCTCATCTCTCTCTCGAGCAGGTTTGAACTTTATTTACAGGTAACTTGCTTAATTTGGCAACACCCGTGGTAACTGGTGTTGACAGCAAGGGCATTTTTATTATACAAGTCCTAGAGTTCTGTTGAAAAAATGACAAAACACAGTGAATATCTATTACAAAAATAGACCATTACCAATTTGGTTTGAAACTTTATGATTATCACTTTAAAAACTACACTCAGATGAATTTAGTCTTGGCAGGGGCTCATTTTGTGTTTTGGCTAAGTTTCTTTGGAAATTAATGTTAATTAGCCACAGCTGTTAAAATCTTCCGGTGACAGCTGTTGTTTCGACTGGTGAAAGCGACAATCAGCTCTGGCTGAGAATGTTTTGTAAATTTTTCTTTGCTAATAAAAAATGAGATGAAAAAAAGTTAACAGATTCCTCAAACTTGGACATGGAGCTTAAAGCTTTAGTGCGTAACTTTTTGATATTAATGAACGTCCGTTACATTCAAGCCATTGCCAAATGAGTTGCTACAAAGCTAATTAAGACTATCAGCTCCACACAACTCTCTCTGTGTTTCTCAGTATGACTATGTTCAGAAGATTGTGGCGTCCGGCAACTTTCCCGCGCAGAAGCTCGAGTGAAGAAAATTACCTCTTCTGAAGAGTCCATGTTCTTTTAATCCTCCGTGCCCTCCTTGGTTACTAGCAACTGTATGGAGGGGTGGGGGGTGCATGATCACAGATGTCTAACCCCTCACTCACATTAGCTACAGGAGACAGAGAAAAAGTGGCAGGCTGACATTCATTTTCAATGGGAGTGGCCGTTTGCCAGCGACGAGCTTGCCACTGCCACAAGCAAGGCGGGGCCAAAATAGACAAGAAATCTAGTTTATGCAAATGCTGAGCGATGCGACAAAGCGACTGCCAATCGGAGTGAAGGCAGCGTGAAGGCAGTGTGACCTATGTACGTTGGTTGCTCGAGTCAAAGAAAATCATTCAAGATGGTGGAAAAACTTCAGGACATCGTATTTCTGTATATATCTGATATGTTTGGCATTTTATCTCATATTTTTTGTTATCCCTATCAATAAATAAATACTTTTAAATAAAAAAAACATCGTTCTTGTGACTTAGCATGCAATGCAATAGCATGCTACTATCAATACAGAAGCATCACCGTGACAACCAGGAGTTGGCTAGGCACGCCCAGGAACGCCCATCAAGCGAGTGCGTGTCGCTGTCCTTTCTAGCTAATGTGACTGCAGGGTAAGGCTGCGTTCACATCGCTAAAAGGGGGATCCGACAAGTTGCCGCAGGATGCTGTGGTGGTGTGGAAGTGTCACTGAAACGTCTCATTTATGTGACATCCTGTTGTGTTTTTTAACCACCCAACAAAGCACAAGTAGACTTTCTATTTCACAATTACTGTTTTCCGTCAGATCGTTTATAGATCTCGACGTTTCCACAGTTATTTCACGGAGAAAGAGAGGAAGAAAATTTACGGACTGTCTGCGCTTCGTGTTTGGTAGACATTCAGCTTTTACACAAACTCCCGAACAGTTCAGCGCTTGTTTTGTTTTTTTCCCTGCATAGTGTTTTAAAACTTTCTTGTGGCAGCAATAGAGGCAGTGATGTTTCCTGTTTCTGTACGGGACTCTCCCACTGCCTCAAAACACACCGACAAGTCTAATCTCCAGTTACATGATTGACCAATGCAGTGTGACGTAAGGTTGCATTTCTTAAAAAGTTGTCTCGGGCTCAACTTTTCGCCTCCCACCTGCAGCAAACCCTGCCACAGCCTGAACGCAGTACCACCATTCAAAATGAATGGAAAGATCTAGTGGTGTGGTCTAGTTTTTTTGTAGTGAGTTTAGAGTCTTTTACCAACTCCTACATTAGGCCAATGAGATGGGACCAGGGAAGAACTTGCTTGGACGCATGTTCTGCATGCCAATAATCAATGTCCACAATCTGTCTGCATTTCGGTGCTGTGACCCATTTATTTTCTTTTGCACACTAATCTAACAATGACACGCAAAGCTGACACGGTGAAAAGCTGTCTGCTTTTCCCCCTGGCTACACACCTGTGTATCCTTGGCTGTTAATTACCTATGTGCTTTCCCAAAGCCAATGCTCCACCCAGTGCTCAA
This sequence comes from Sander vitreus, assembly GCF_031162955.1. Taxonomy (NCBI): domain Eukaryota; kingdom Metazoa; phylum Chordata; class Actinopteri; order Perciformes; family Percidae; genus Sander; species Sander vitreus. The sequence continues at coordinate 3,107,190 of NC_135864.1, forward strand.
ACATAAAACTGCAGATTAATTAGCATAACCAACGTGGTATATAAACAAAACAAAACAAAGTTGTGTAATGACTCCAACAGTGAGTATAGTGTAATTTTTCCCTCCCAGCTTCATACTCACTCAGAGCAACAGCCCCATCCATTTTTTTGTTATGTAACCGCTTGTAGCATCTGCCTCACCTGGCTCATTTTCTGTTGTTTCTGTAACGTTAACGTCTGCTGCAGTGTCAGTCGAAGCTTCGACAGTAGCCGGGGTAAATTTATGAACAAAACGTTGCGTATCCTCACGCTTTTGTAAGGGGGGACTGCCCATTTCTCCGACGCTCCATTGTTCCGACCTCTCAATAACTTAAAAAATTTCATTTGGTCCTACAGGCCACTAGTCCGACATCCTTTTGGTGGCGAAATTATGAATCCCACTATGGCCACGCCAAGACCCGCCCTATGAAGCAGCTCGAGTGGTTAAGGTTAGGATAGCTGATTGGTCAGGGGATAGGACCTGTACAAATGGGGTTACGTTACCTTGCGTAAGCATGGACGCCTGGCCAATAAATGCTATTGAAGGGCGGGTCTTGGCGTGGCCATAGTGGGATTCGTAATTTTGCCAGACTAGTGGGCTGTAGGACCAATGGGAATTTTTTGGGTTATTGAGAGGTCGGAACAATGGAGCATCGGAGAAATGACATGGCCTATGAATGACCTAATTTGTAAGTGTGTTTACACAAATCCTTGACCTTGTTAAGGCTGTGGCTATGACTCAGAACACAGAGGATCACGACACGGACACAGAGAAGAAGTTTTAAGTGTCTTTTAATGAATGATCACAAAAAAGGCAAAGAAAGCAGGGACAGCTTGCAGCGCTGGTGGTGGGGACAGGATAGCAGCGGGCGAAGCAGAGTGTAGTGTGTCCAAAACATTCACAGAGATCCCAGCTGAGGGTGGCACGGCAGAGAGGCGAGGAGCTGGTAGAACAGCGGCAAACAGGTGTAGTAGTGTCTGAATCAAGAGAGGAGAAACAGATCAGTATGGAGCACGAGGAACAAAAAGAAAGGCAAAAAAAAAACTTACAGGAGTTACAACATAGTACAACAACTGAGCACCAAGTTACCACTTTGGTAATCGTAACAATCTGGCGCCGACTGCAGGTTCCAACCGGGCTAAATACTGCAGCCGTGATTAGGAGAATCAGCAACAGCTGAGCAGATGAGATTGAAGAATCGCCTGCGGCAGTGCAGGTAGGTAGATCGCCCGGCCACGCCCCTTGACCTACATTCCGCTGCTCCAGCAAAACAGACAGAGAGGGAAAAGGGGAGAGAGAAACAGACACAAACACCACAAGGACAGCTGTCCCACGACAGACCTTTTTACTAGTGGATATATGGCGTATACCTGCATATCATGTAGACTACACCACTGGGAAAACCTGCTCTTGTTCTTGCCATACCGTCTTGATGGCCAGTGCCGGCAATGTGAAGGCAGGCTAAACACGAGGTCGAAAATGGACACAGATGCAAAATTGACCCCGCACTGCTTTCCAACTTTTCTCCATCAGTTTATCACTTAGTGTTTTTAGAAAAATGTGCATTTTTAAACATTCTGCACCACAGATGTCTAAACACATGAGGTCGAAAATGACAGCACATTTGTTTCTTGTACCATGTAAACAAATACCAATATTAAAACTACAGTTCTTTTTTTCCATTAACAATCAACATGCTATTAATACCCTGGAGTGTGTAAGCTGGAGTGTGGACACAGCATAAAACACAAAAATAACACGTGCCAGTGTAAACAAAAGCATGCTCAAAGTGCACATTAAAAGCTAAAGATGTGGGTCGGTATAACTCTGATGCATGGTGTGACTTAGGAGGACAAATGGCGGCTGTTTCTATTTGCTCATATCTGACCAATGGGCAGGCTGCATTTCATCTTTGTTGCGCTTCACCGTAAACTGCTCTCATATGCATTCCTGCTTCAACCTCTCCTTCCTTTCCCTTCAGATCCAAGGAGCACTTAGAGCGTCCATCAAAGGATCTGCATTTGACAGATAACTGTAATTCCCTCCACTCTAGACTCTAGACTCTGTTTACTAACCTCACATGAAAGTAGCTTTGCCCTGTGCATTGTGGGAGTTTTGCATCCTCTCTACTTTAGACTACTTAGGAACATGGAATTGCAGTGTAATGTGTTTCTCTATACAAAAAGTGGATGTGTTTGTGCACGCAGCCGTTTGTGTCTGTGAGAGAGGAGTGGCGTGCTAGTCACAAAGAGTGAACCTTGTGTCAATGTGTGTGCATGTTAAATAAATAAAAAATGTTTAGCAAAAAGTTCACAGTGGCCAAAAGGTAAAGGGTTTCATCCTCTGGGGAGAATGAATGCCCTCAGTATATTTTGGGGGCAATCTGGTGATCGGATTTGGATATTTCTAGAATACAACATTCTGCTAAAGTATCTTTTACACCACTGCCCTGACAACCGCCTGGCAGCAAGAGTGATCCCGAAAATAGCAAAGCGTTTATAAAAAGCTGCTGCTTTCGCTAGGGTCAAAAGCTGCGATGACAGGCAGGTTCTTAGATAAACTTCATAAAGGCTTTCTGGCGGAAGTGCAAGCTGCAATAGCTTGGCACCGTGTAAATAATTCCCCAAGAAAATTTGGCTTCAATCATACAGTAGCAAGACAACGGAAATCACTGAAATTGATTGTGAGTTCTGTTTAGTGGGGTAAAAAAAACAATGCATAAGTATACGTTTCTTCAACCTGTTCTCACTCCCAATTCGTAACACTTGCTTGGTCAGTGTCTCTCAGCGTCAGATAATGAGGCTAAAAATCCCCCTTTAGTGTCTGTATGGAACGCACCGGGCAGAGCAGCAGCTCGACCGCGGCGCTGTACGATGACATTGGGCCCTATCTTGCACCCGGCGCAGCACAAAGCCCAACGCAAATGTCTTTGCTAATTTAAGACCGACGCAGTTGTCAATTTCCCGTCCAGCGCCCGCGTCGTTTAAATAGCAAATGCACCTGCGCCTATCTGTGCGCCCATGGGCGTGCTGGTCTTACAGGGAGGTGTGTTCAGGTGCATTCTGGGCGTATTGCTATCTTGAGGCAGCTGGAAGAGATCACGCCATTGACCAACAAAAATCAGGTCTAAAGTCAATAACGCAGCATTTCATTGTTATTTTAACAGAGCATTAGTAAAATGCTCCTAGGCTCGTGCACAGCGCGCACACACTATGCTTGTTACACACACAGGGACGCACAGCAGCACACACACATGCAAAAGATTACAAATAAAAATATTACGGTGTAAATCCTCCATCATAATAGCAATGCTCCAAGGTCCAAACGCACCTTTAAACGCTTTTAAAGGAAATGGGAGATGACACTCTGGTTGGTTTATTGCACGGACCCTTTTTTCCGCCGTCAAACTAGCAAAAGTGGATTTGGACACGCCCTAAACACACCTGCGCCAGGCGCTTCAGGCCGTGCGCTTAGATCGTTAAAACAGGGCCCGTAGTGTTAGGAACGGCAACGGTAGCAAGTACTATGAAATACCGAGAATCCTCCTGAGACTATAACCAGAGATCAGCTTTAAGGAAAATCTGGACAATAGTTCAAGAACATCATCATGATGTACAAAACAAGGGAAATTTTGACTTGATCACTTTGCCAGAGGAAAGGTCAGAGGTTTACAAACCAACCTCTGGCGACCGTGAATATCTGTGCCAATTTTCATATCGGAAATCGGGCTGGCGGTAGTTGAATAATTTTTCTGATCTGTTCATGTTATTTTATGATGGGTCAAAGTTCAAAAGCAGAGTGCAGAGCAGAGGTCATCATCACAGGGACACTTCACGTTCCCTGAGTGGTAATCGGCTCATCACAGCCTTTGCTTCTTATTTTTTTTTTTTTTTTTAAGAAGTCCTCTCTTTTGGCAGACACACCGGCATGGGCACTGAAAACAAACGCACAGGAGAAACTCTGCCAAGAACCTCTGAGCTCGAGGCAACATCCAACAAGCAGAAGAAAAGCAGCTACTGTAGAAAAACGGAGGATGGAAATGATTCATCCGTCTGCCGAGCAAAAAAGATCTAACATCAACTGAACCGATGCTCCAGTTTAACCCTTCGGATAAGAACTGTGTCGAGCAGCAGATAGGATTTATTTGACGGTGTACTTATTTTGTGTATCTGAATTATCATCTTACAGAGATCTGACTTATCGATAGAGAGGGAGCATTGTTGTGTAAAAGATAAGGTGGAGCCGTGATGATCCTTGGGAGTAAAATAGGTTAATGCAGAACCAAAACAACAGCACCGGGATTAAAGAGCCACAACAAATGTGGAAGATTAAAGCAGTAGCATCTCAGTCATGCTGATGCAGAAATCCCACCGCCGGCTTCAAAGCACCCTCACATTGTCGGCTATAAAAAGATTTACAGTCGTTTGCAAATTTTGGACAGATTTACATTTAGGGCGCCGACTTTATTCCAACAGTCCACAACTGATAATCACCTTGCTATCAAGTGATTAGATTGTGTCATTGAAAGTCTGTTGAAGTAAAACAGATTTCCACTGTCTGGGTCAATCAGGGTTAATCCTTTTCTTTGCTTCTGTTCCTCGTGAGAGTTTGCCCTTTCATAAAGAAAATGTCCAGACTGTAAAAAGAAAACCATGCATGAAGAAGTGGCTCTTTGAAGGTTATAGCGACAGGGTTCAGCTTTTGAGTTGTATTAGGTTTAAATATATTAAAGAGCTCATATTATGCTTTTTGGCGTTTTCCCTTTCCTTTGTGTTATATATCTTTTTTTGTGCATGTAATAGGCTTCCAAAGTAAAAAAGCCCAAAGTCCACCCCAAAGGGACTTACCATCTCCAACAGAAACCACTGTTCTCCAAACAGCTCTATTGTAGTCCAGCCTTTACTTCAGAGACAAACGTGCGTCACTTTGTAACACACGTTATAATGCTCGCCTAGCTGCTAGCATGGCACGTCCTCATACTCTGCTTCTGACTGGCTAGTAGTCCTTACCTAGCTACTGAGCATGTGCGACTCCCAACAAAGATGGAACAGAAGTGAGATGTCTCACTCTGTAGCTAAAACAGAGAGCTCAACACACAGGGTGAAAAGAGGAGCTGCAGCCATGTGCAGTACAACAAAAATATGGTGTTTTTTGAAAATTAAACCATGTAAACCTATTCTGGTACAACCTCTAAATACAATTATGAACCTGAAAATGAACATAATATGAGCATTTTAAGAAAGATTTACAGTTTAAAGCCCAGTTCAGACCAAAGATTTGCGTTGAGACTAAACCGTTTTAGAAGGAGCGGCGTTGGGGGCCTGGGTAGCTCACTTGGGTAGCTCACATGGTGGGGCGTGCGCCCATGTTTAGAGGTTCACTCCTCGACGCAGCGGCCGCAGGTTCGGCTCCGGCCCGCGGCCCTTTGCTGCATGTCGTTCCCCCAATCTCTCCACTTTCCTGTTCACAGCTGTCCTATAAAAATAAAGGCCTAAAATGGCCACAAAATTATCTTAAAAAGAAAAGGAGCAGATTCATCACTAGAAATGCAGCTGTAGCAAGCATATTGCTATCACCAACGTTGTCCACATTAATATTTAGATGCAACAAATGATATATCCAGCTAAAAAAAAAGGCTGAAACTCGGAAGTTGGACACAAGTACAGAGTCGTTGCTATGGAGATGATACACTGTCTCATTGGTGTGAACTGGCAGGTTTACGGTAAGGTACATAATTCGATATTTGATACCTATTTAATGCCATGAAATTCAATAACTTTATGATCTATTACGTCAAGGTGTAAAATGAATGTTTTAGGTTGTGATCAGAATCAGAAAAGAAAACTTATGTACATATAAACAGTAAAAGGAAATAAACAATAACTGTCAAAGAAACTGTAACATAAATATGTACAATATAAGTGTTTTAACAATAAGAAAAGAAGGCTGTATGGTTAAGTACAGGCTGTGCAAAGATGTTGATGAATGTGCAAAAGGTTTAGGAGACATGAATGTATGTCAGGATGTACATTAACGTAACATGTAGCGTCCAGGGGTTGATGGGCAGTGTTGGGGAGTAACGGAATACATGTACCGGCGTTACGTATTCAAGCAAGCATGATCTAAAATACAAATTATGAGTAACTGTCTTCCGTTACAGTTACAATTTAAATAGTTGGTATTTAGAATACAGTTACATTGTTGAAATCAATAGATTACATGACGATACTTCTCTGTTTCACGGGCTTATTCACTCTCGCAACTCCATGCATTTCCCAGAAGCCCCAATATGAAAACGAAAAAATGAGCTATTTGCGTGATCACTGATAGAGGTAAAGATGGAGCCGGAACCGGCACAACAGAGCCAGGGCAGGAATGGTTTCTATCTTGAAATTCAAACAGCATTTTACATTAAAGAAAGAGAAGGGAGAACGAATATTACTGTGCACTGCAGTGCAACTTCTGCTGGCCAGCAACCAACTTCCTTCAGTCCAAATGACTCCACCCCAACCTGAAGAAGCATCTTAAAGTGTTATTATTAGCCAAGCCGTAGTCGCCTGTCAGGTTTTCCTGGTCACCTTGCTATTTTATAGTTGATGTGCGACTTTACATTCTCCTACATGCTGATTTACTAGCCCCAGAGCTAGTGCTGAAAGAGTTTTGTAGTTTGCAGTTCGGGACTACAAATACAACAATCTATCTGCTTGTTTAGGTACACATTCAGCCAGTTGGAACAGAAGAACACACCAGAGTAGGCCTGTTTAGTAAGCTGGATGTGATTGCCGCATTCCTATTTATAAAATGCAATTCAATGTGGAAGTAATCCAAGTATTCAGAATACGTATCCTTCCCAACACTGTTAATGGGTGGGGGCTAAGAGTCTGTGTCAGTAGGGATCCCAGACTTTGTTAATGAGGCCGACTACAGGCGGGAAGAAGCTGTTTTTGTGGTGTGAGGTTTTGGTCCTGATGGGCTGCAGCCTCCTGCCAGAGGGGAATTGTTCAAAAAGTCATCAAAGATCTTGCTGGAACCTGCTAACACCACTCTGAACCTCCTGTGACTTTCCTGTTAGTTAGTCTGACTCTGAGCAGGACAGACTTGCTCTGGAGTGAACAGAGTGCAGGGTGATAATAGAAGCAGTAAAAGGTAGTTGAAGCATTGTTAGCAGCAATGCATGGCTCTTTGGAAACCTGAACTAAAAAAAGGAGCAGCAAGAACCAATAATCAGGAGTTACATGTACATGGAAAGAGTACAGTAGAGTGAGGATGTGATGGGCTCACATTTCAAATATAACAATCAGACCCAAGTCATTAAGACCGAACCTGACTGAAGCCAACCCATTTTACCAAATTTGAGACCAGAGCCCAACCTAAGCAACATTTTGTACTTTATTCCGTCCATTACTGTCAGGCTAATGCAATGCACTTGCCACATTCTTTTCACTGGGCATTACTAAGGCCTCCTGCACACTACCTGCGTGGCGTGAGCGTGTCAGCTGCGTGGCGTGTCCGTTTTTATTTCAGCTCCCATGTTAACAGGTTAGAGCTTGCACACTGAAAACGTGTGCATGCTAGAAATAGGACAGATGCCTATTTTTCACGTGACAGGAAAGCGTGTTGGAAGCAATTCCAGGCAAAAAAGAATACGAAAAGATGTTTATAAGTCATTTTGACACAAATACATTTAATAAATGACATTTTGATGTTTGAAAGTCTCTAGGTTTTGACATAAATGCAGATATAAATGTAATTTTAAAAAATAATTATCGATTTTCTAATATTGCCCCTGTCAATACAGAACGAAATATTCCGTAGCCTATTTTGCCGGAAATACTGCCGACGTTGGATTTGCTGTTATCAAAACATGCTATTATTTCATTCTGTCAATGGGAAACATACATGTGTACAGACAAGGCTAGCAGCAGCAGCACCGTGTCTTCAGCCTTCATTTTTAAAGAACTGAGAGTTGTGGCAGACCTGCAGTTTTCTGGGAGCTTGTTCCAGATATGTGGAGCATAAAAACTGAACGCTGCCTCCCCCTGTTTAGTTCTGACTCTGGGGACAGAAAGCAGACCTGTCCCAGACGACCTGAGAGGTCTGGGTGGTTCATAATATAGCAGCAGATCAGAAATGTATTTCTGCCCCAGACTGTTTAGTGATTTATAAACCAACAGAAGTTTTTTTAAATAAAAGATGAACAAAAGAATGATTAAAAATTCAAATGTGTGTAATTGTTCATGTTAACATTGAATCAAATGTAGTATAGAATCAACACCAGCAGCTTTAAGCCTCTTTAATCTTAAAGTTTGGGCTTTGTGGCAGCTAAAGAGACATTTTCCCAGGAATCTTTTTAATTTTATTATTTACACGACAAGGCACATTAATCAACCCATCTGTAAATGTACCAGTGTTATCCAGCTGACTACCTTTCAACTGTGGTCCTTTGGCAAGATGTTTTGAGACAAGACATACGTATGTGTTAAAATTTACACACAGGGGCACCCGGATGGCTCAGTTGGTGGAGCGGGCACCCATATGTGGACCTCGGGTTCAACTCTGACCTGCGGCCCTTTCCTACATGTCAATCCCCCCCTCTCTCTCCCCTTTCAAGTCCAAGCTGTCCTAAAAGTAAAATTAAAATAAAATAAAATGACATCCTTGACATATGTATGCTATAGTCCTAATAGTAATACACAGGCTTATATTGCAATCCCTTAGGCCTACATGGTGTACCTATATTTAAATAAACACACATTAGCCTAGTCTTTTATTTTACTCGTGTTTTTTTCACGAGTCAGAGCCAGGCAACAGCTGTGAGGGAGAGCGCGTGTCCTCCGAACATTGGCCTCTTCCTGAGACAAAACCGCCCGTAGTCCAATACATCAGCATGTTATCAAACCCTGAGGTGGAACAGTGTTTCAGTGTGGACTAGTTGCATGCTGGACCCATTTACCTGACTCACTGATAAAGAAAAACCGTCTGGTTGTAATTATGTTTTTGTGATGAGCCGAAATGCTCAAACCACTGAGGAAATCAATCTGGGTTCCAACCACAAAATATTAAATTGTTTGGCAGCGTTCACCCTCAACACCTAGCTTAGAACAACACAGTGATAATCATCTGTCTGAAGCATATGTATAACGGATCCATTGCACTGAGAGCTGTATGTGGGCCATTTAACGTGCACAACACATATCACTCTCTTTCCTGCCTTCAATCAAACCAGAGCCCAACACAAAACAACAAAACAAAGGGCAATTGCGCGGCTGCCATTTGGACTGCTCTCAGACACTTTCATTTTCACCTGTCCTCTATCCTTCCATCTGCAGCTTTCAATTACGTAAAGAGGAACGCCGATCTAAAACAAACATCTGGGGGTAACACTGCATTTTGTCTGGCTCAAAGGGCCTATATAGGGGCCCAAACACAGCCAGAATACAACTGTGGAAGAGATACTCAGACTTTTTACTTCAATAAAAGTATCAACACAGCAGTTGACAAGATACTTTTTAAATATTTGTTTGTACTTATATACTATATACTTATGTATGTGTAAACACTGTTCAAACTGCTCCAAACAGCTCTATTGTAGTCCAGCCTTTAATTCTGTGACGAACGTGTGTCACTTTGTAACACACGTTATAATGCTCGCCTAGCTGCTAGTGTGGCACGCCCTCATACTCTGCTTCTGACTGGCTAGTAGTCCTTACCTAGCTACTGTCAGGGCATGCCCTCATACTCTGCTTCTGACTGGCTAGTAGTCCTTAACCTAGGTACTGTGCATGTGCGACTCCCAACAAAGATGGAACAGAAGTGAGATGTCTCACTCTGTAGCTAAAACAGAGAGCTCACCACACAGGGTGAAAAGAGGAGCTGCAGCAATGTGCAGTACAACAAAAATATGATGTTTTTCGAAAATGAAACCGCATAAACCTATTCTGATATAATCTCTAAATACAATTATGAACCTGAAAATAAGCATAATATGAGCACTTTAAATGATTTAGAAAATGAGTTCCATTTGTTTATTTTTTTTTAAAGACAATTTTTTGGGGCATTTTATCCTTTAGTAGACAGGACAGGAGGGAGAGAAGACATGCAGCAAATTGTTGCAGGTCAGACTCGAACCCTGAGCCGCTGCGTCGAGGACTGAGCCTCTACATATGGGTGCCTGCTCTACCAGGTGAGCTACACAGGCGCCCTTACTGTTCTTTTTTAATTGTTATCAGCGTGATGCCTTGTTTAGTAAGATAAGATACTTTCTATTAATGTATTTCCTCACATGCTTTGTATACAGGAAGATGTCTGTTAAATAGTGTGTCTTCTGATTCCATGTGGGATGGGCCAAATGTTTGGCATGACACAGAAATGAAACTAAAACTATATATATTGTATACAGTGTACGGTGTGTGAGTTTGAAGTGTAATTTACTATCTCACACACTGTTGGCTTTGCCGGCCCCCGGGGACTGATGGCAGAGTTGCATCATCTGTATTGATTATTACTGTTTGTGAATTAGCGAGTGGCAAACCGAGCAGGCACCCGGTGAACCGAGGGATGCAGTTGTCATGGGAACGTCGTCAAGCAGCAGGGCAACGTAGAAAAAAACTCAACTACTCAGTCAGCAGGTCTGCGCATGTGATGCCAGTCAAAGCCTCGGACAGGTTCGCGCTTCCGAGGAGAAACTTTCTTTTTCTTTTTTCTTTCTTCCTCTTTCTGTTCTCGCTGCTTTCCCATGTGTACCCAGTCGGACACTGTTGCCATGGAAACATAGCCGTGAGACTGTACAGGCTGCAGCTCAGAAGAGGGAAGCGCTGTTTGTTCATTTACAAAAAGACGTTGGAATGGTTGAAATCCTTCCCTGGCTGGATGCAGACCTTTATTCATTTTGAAGTAAAAGACAAAATCGCACACACAGGAGGCGCAACAAAGGACGAGTCTGTATGGGATTATGGGAGCTTATCTGAGCTGTCTGAACATTTTTATTTGTGATATACAGTAACCGGCCTCTCTACATTTAATTTGTAACTTAAAAGGAAACAGAAAATACAGAAATGTTGCTCTGTAAAGTTTAGGGCTGGGACAGAATATTGATACGTCAATATATCGTTGTCCTACTTCCTGCAATATGATAACCGATGCGCTTTAATTAATAAAAAAAGGTGCTCTATGAAGATTTCCCTGCTCTCAGCGTCACCACTTCATGCCTCGTCGAGGTGGTGCTCAACACATGAATGTAAGAAATTTGAACAGAAGTTAACTAGCCAAAGAGGACAGCAGTTTGAGGAAAATAACATCTAAAGTCTGGATCCAGAGTTGCTATATAAGTGTGTGAACAGCTTCAATTCCCCTTGTAAAGGGCTGTTTAAAGGTGCAGGAGGTAAGACTTATAAAACTACCTTTCTGTCATATCTGCTGAAACTGACCCTATGTTCCAGTAGAACTACATGAAGCAGGTCATTAAAAATAAATCCAGCTCCTCTGGCTCCACCTACAGCCTGGAGTGGGATTTGCAAAAATCCACAGCTCCCTGTTCAGATGCACCAATCAGGGCCAGGGGGGGTGTCTAACTACGTGTCAATCACTGCTCATGCACATGCATTCATTCTCCTTTGTGGTGGGAGGGGCTTAGGAGAACATTTTGGGCTTTAGCAGAAAGGGGGGAGAGACTGAGAAGTTGTTTGTGATGTCGATTTTTTGGCTAAGTCCTGGATCTTCACAATCCTACCTACAGCACCTTTAACGGCAAAGTACAACATATAACCCCACTTCAACATATCCGAATATCCAACCTTTCCCCTTAAATAAGACTAAGTCTACAGTAATGGTAGCATCTCTGTGAGGCGCAGTGACACTTTGAGCTAAATGCTAACACATCTTAATTGAGAATGTGAGCACAACATTTGGTAATTAGCACTAAACACAGTACAGCTGAGGATGATGGGAATGTCATTAGATTAGGGTATTTGATCATAAACCAAAGTACTGGACAGATTAAAAAGTGAACTTCATGGTGGCGCTAGAGGAAAAGTTAGGGGCTCGCTAGTCTATATCCACAACTTTTAATTTTCGGAAATGTTAAGGTTCCATCGGATGTCCCTCATTTCGGCCAGATGTCCGTCCCCTTCCTCTTTCTTTGTGTTGGCGTTCTAACCTCCGGTGGATTTCTGAGGACTATGGTTAACTGCTCCTCAGATCTCTGCAGGGTAAATCCAGACAGCTAGCTAGACTATCTGTCCAATCTGAGTTTTCTGTTTCACGACTAAAACAACTCTTGAAGGTACACATGTTCCACCAAAACAGGTTCCTTCCTGAGGCTAGTTTGCAGAGGCACCATGGTTCCGCACCGTCCAAGACGATTGTGATTGGTTTAAAGAAATGCCAATAAACCAGAGCACGTTTTTCTCCCATATCCCAGATTGCTGTGTGGACTAGCCAGACCTTCCACCGCAGCGCAAAGCAAGACTTGGGGATGGCTAAAGTCAGCAGGATACAGCCTCTGGGGACCATAACAATTGGTCCTGTTTTTGTTGAGATACTTCAGTCTGGACCAAAGTGGTGGAGTCATTCCCATCCCTAAAAGATATATAAATCTAGTCCCAATCTTTTATCTGGAATATCAGGAAAACAGCACTATTTGTTTTGTACATTTTATTTATGCACACAAAAACTTTATATGCTGTAGCTCTCTTGACTTTTTATCTATTATCTGTATATATTTTCTTTTACTTATCTGTATTTCACCTCACCTCTTCGGTCAATTCCCTGTGCTTCTGTAAAGCTAAATTGCCCCCCTCGGAATAAATCATGGTTTTATCTTTTTATTTTCTAATGAAGCATCTTTCTTTAATGTGATAATGTGTACATAATTAGTGTGTGTGTGTGAATGTTTCCCTGAAGTGAGGTTCATCTCGTCATCTCGTAATATCTCGTCTTTTTTGGGGAGGAAGAGATTTGAAATCTCTGACTCTCTGTCCTGATTGAACATGTGCAGGAGGGTATTAAAGAATATTACAGGTATATTTTTAGTTTGGTTTTTTTCTCCACGCTGCCCATGCAGAGTGTAAACCCTCTGATGAATTCTCACAGGCTCCTGCTGCTTTTTGTTATTCTTTCTTTCCTGCTACAGCTTTGAACTCAAACACTCCCAGAAAATCCACTGAACAAAAGCAAGTCAGAGAAAAGCTGCTGCTGTACTGTTACTATAACTATATATCTCACCTAATATGACTTTATTACACAGATAGTGATCCATGTTCTGCATTACAATCTGTCTGTAGTGTCTCTAAAGCTCCCTACAGACTTTTGAAGAGATCTTTTTTTGGTTTGCTACTTGTCACCATCTTTGTGAGAAACTAATTAGGGGAAAGTGGGCAACCGTGTCCTCTATCAACATAACACTTTTATTTTTATTTTTGATAAACAATGCAGCATATTTCAAACCGTTCTCGTTCCTAATCCGACGGGCCGGGCCGGGTTCGGACAGATATTTAGAAATGATCGGGTTTGGGTCGGGCTCGGTCACATCAGCTCGATAAGGCATTGAACATTTTAAACTTAAAATAGCTTATTATGTAGGCCTGCGCCCCGTGTTGCCCCGTGTGCGCTGATGCGCTCACCTGTTGACATTTCCGAATGCCTTCCTACAGCTGCTTAATAAAAGCTTTCCACACAAACAAACGTACATGTGTCATTAGTATGAGAAAAAAAACGAGATTTTAACTGCGTCGGGCTCCGGTCGGGCTCCGACATAAACATCTTGACGCCTGTCGGGCTCGGGCCGGGCTCGGTTACTGCTCTGTCGGACGAAGGCCGGACTCGGACAGAAAAATGCGCCGCGATCAACAATCTAGTTCCTAACTCGTCACAGGTCTACCAAAGCATTCTCATGAACGAATGTGTATGATATCGTAGGAAAAATTATGCACAACGATTCGTTTGATGTTGTACAAAATTACGGCAACTGGTATTGGAACATCTCTAATAAATACTTGCATATATCTTGTCATTCTGAGGATGGTAGAAATATGGATATTCTGGTAAGAAAAATTGTACAAATGAGCACAGTTAATAAAAAAAAGTAATAATCTATTATACTGTGTAAGTAAGTCAGCATTCTGCTGCACCTTTGCAAAATGTGACTGTAGTTTGTCTGTCAGTGTTGCCCGTACGGCCTCATGTTGTTTCCTCTGATGTCTGGGACTAAATAGGTGTGAAGAAACTGGAGATGTTTGGCTACAGCGATTTAGAAATAGACAAAATTACCTTTAAAAACATACATTAGTCAAAAAAAACCACGCTGGTGCTGCCGTTATATCCTCTGTACTCACTCAAAGGTTTTCCTGAGCTATTATTTCTAAATTCTTCTTTCAACACAAGCTGGAGAAATTGTTCATTCTCTTCTTGGGATGGGCTGTTTGTGAGAAGAAAGAAGGAGAAGAATGTGAAAGCGAGGCAGAGATTTATCAAGCTCTGGTTAGAGTGAGGAAATGTTTAGTTTCAGAGATTTAAGAGTTTTGCTGGAGGATGCTCCGGGGGGGTTTCGATGATAAATGATGCTACAGGGATGCTGTGTGTAGTTTGAGTGAGGGAGAAGTACTGCTTGCTGAACTGCTAAGATGTTTTGTTAACGGCTGTGTGTAACGTGTTTCCCTTAGGGTGGCAGATTCTGGGGTTGAATGTGCTTTATGTACATGGAGGAACAAGCTGATTGGTCACTGCAGTGCTGGCCTGTATTCCAAAAAAACAACACCATTATGGAAAGTACTAATTTCTTCTTAATAAAAATGTCTTTGTTTTTACTTGGATTGCATTTCAGTAATTATTACCCCCACAGATTTGAGAGGGTTTAATGAAGCTGAAAAGCAGAAAAAATCAAAGACATAGGCTCATAGTTTTTAATCAAGTATTTTTCACTGTTGCTTTCCATTTAGTGTGCACAAGTACACCACACAGTAAAGTTATTATCTGCTGAAAGTACAGAACAGAATAATTATGAATAGTTTAATATATGGCGCAATATAAACTGCTTTATTTGTCATGATTCAAGGCTCTATATATTGCGCCCACATAAGTCATTTGTTCCAGCAACAATTACGTCTCATTTTGACGTTTCTAGTGGCGGTGCCCTCTAGTGGCCGTAGCAGTTATGACAGGGAGCAAAGCAGGAAGTAAGGTGACGAAGTATAAAAGCACCAAAATTCAGCCAAAGGATCAGGTTCAGTGTTGCCAACTTAGCGTCTTGGTCGCTAGATTTAGCGACTTTTCAGATCCCCCTTTTTTTCACAAGAGCGACTAGCAACTTACTCTAGCCAGTATTGCCCTGCGAGCACATGAGGTATTTCACTCTTGTGGCCGCCAAAACATAGCCTGGTCCTACCAGACTCTGGTCCATTAGCCTGGTCCTACCAGTGGTACATTAGCCTGGTCCTACCAGACTCTGGTCCATTAGCCTGGTCCTACCAGTGGTACATTAGCCTGGTCCTACCAGTGGTACATTAGCCTGGTCCTACCAGACTCTGGTCCATTAGCCTGGTCCTACCAGTGGTACATTAGCCTGGTCCTACCAGACTCTGGTCCATTAGCCTCGTCCTACCAGACTCTGGTACATTTAATTGGTACAGAGAGTCTGGCTGGTGTAGGTAGGAGAGACAGCAGGACGTGACGGGAGAAAGACGCCGCTGAGCTGGACTGGACCTGGGCAAGCCAGCCTTCTTTGAGAATTCTTTATCGATCTTTCTCCCTCCTTTTGTAGAATTTCTTTTTTTACTTCAAAGATCAGCTACCTAAGTAATACTTATAATTTAATATAAATTCCTGTAGTGAGTTTGTGATTATTTGGCTAAAGAGTTCTATTTCTTTCTATCTACATTGCTGACACAACCACTAAGCTTTATGCAAATGTTTGCTTAATCACATCACAAATATGCAAATGAGCGTATTTATTTATAATTTATTAACTTAATTTAACCAGGAAGAGACTCATTGAGATTAAAAATCTCTTTTTCAATAGTGTCCTGGCCAAGACAGGCAGCAGTACAACCACACATACATACAAACACAAAACACTAAAAACATAAAACAACTGAAAACACATCAGGCAAAAAATCTACAGATGTGGCTGCCTCCAAGTCAATCAACTTCCTCTTAAAAGCGACCAATGAGAGCAGCTCATTAAGCGTCATGGACTTCTGTAACTTGTTCCATGTAGAGGGAGCATCAAACTAAAATGCCTTTTTCCCCAGCTCAGTTCTAACCTTTGGAACAGACAGAAGGAAAAGATCCTGGGAACAAAGATTGTAAGTCCTGGTACTATTTTTACTGGTATAGGTCAGAAGGTAGGATGGAAGTATACCTAAAATAGCCTTGTATATGAAGATATGCCAGTGTTGAAGTCTCCATGTTGATAGAGAAGGCCATCCAACACGTTCATACAGTTCACAGTGGTAAGTGAGGGCTTTGAAACCATAGACTAGGTGATGAGGTATGATGTCATCTAGCTACTTTTTAGCGACTTTTGGAGCTGGTGTTAGGTACTTTCATTGGAAAAGAGTTGGCAAAACTGGGCAGGTCAGGGTGGTAGATGGTAAAACAAAACAAATAGCTACGTCACATTGTGCGTCACGCGGGTAAAACGAAAGTGAAGTTGGAACAAAAACCACAATCTTCTTTTTTTTTCCAATCGTGTTTTTAAAACGGCGGTCGTAAGTAAGTAAGTAAGTAAAGTTGATTTGTATAGCACCTTTCACAGATAAAAATCACAAAGTGCTTCACAATGAAATGTAATACAATACAACAAATTAAAATACAAGAACATTTAAATACAAATAGAAAACATAAACAACCATAAAAAAAACCTTGACTAACTAAAAGCCGGCTTGAACAGCAGAGTCTTCAATTGACAGAGTCTTCGACAGAATTCACACAACGTAGAGAGGGAGGCATGACATTCCACGGCCTAGGAGCCACTGCTTGGAAGGATCGATCCTCTCTAGATTTAAAATGAGTGCGGGGAACCACTAATAGCCTCAAGTCAGAGATGTAGGGAGGAACTTGACCGTGCAGGGCTCTAAAAGTAACCTAAAAGTAATCGTTATGTTCTCCGGTTTAGACATGAGGACAGAAAACCCCCCTGTGGGTCATATTACAGGGGTAGGAATATACGACTGATATCGTCCTTCCAGGTGTCAGTTTTCTTAGCATACCTCCGCCTGTCACCAACTTTGCAACCTCTATTTTAACTGTAACTAGGCGTCCATGCTGACAGCTGTACCTGCTTAGCAAATTGAAGTTTTAAACTCCATTTCAAATCTCTCTCATTTGGAATATTTCTTTCTAAATCAAACTTAGTCATACCTGAGCACATTTTATTGCCAATACTCCCCGCAGACCACTTCTACCGAGATGAAATGTTGAATTCAAGGTTTCCGAGTCTTTGTTTGGCATTGCTTCTTTTTCTTTGGTGGCGGATTGAAATGCTTGAGTACATCCACTGCTTCTCCACATGCCTCGCGCACCTGTAGCGCACATCAGGTTTTCTGAAAAGAGGAAAAATGGATTAATGATGGCGTGTCAGGATAACAACAACAAAAAGAACTAGCTGGACGAATGTAATCGGCCTGCTGTTTCCTTCTGAGACCAATTCACGAAGGAAGCAGAAAATGAGAATGGACAGCCAGGGCTCTTTTTTTTTTTTCTTTTTGGAGGAAAAAAAAACTGAAATGAGCAAAAAGATGGAGAAGAAAAGGGTTTTGTGATAGTTGCTAAGCAGCGTTAATGGCAGTGAAAGGTAGCAGCTGATTAGTGTATTAATTGTTTGATAGGCTAATCCCCCTGTGTTTACAACAAAGCATGGATCCTAATTAGAGCCGGCTAATCACACCAAAACACACATTGGTCCAATCAATCAAGGACTAGAGAGAGAGATGAAGGAAAGGTGGGCAGACGGAGAGAGAAACACAAACAGGAGACTCAAACGCATCAGAGCGGCTTCTGTTTACCTTCGGAAACCTTCCTTCTTTTTACCGATCGAAACTTAAGTACACTGCGATACCTGCTTCTTTTTGAATGTATTGATTTAGATCACATCGCGGGTCAAATCTGGCCCGTTGCAGATTTAGAACAGGCCCGTATATCAATTTGGGTTCACAATCAATTTTGGCCCTAGTTGTGCGCCAAACCAAAAACACAGGAAAGTGTTTTTTAAACTGCAATTACCCAGCCCAGTGTCACGGCAGCTGGTGAAATGGTCACGTTATTGAATCTATTGATTATTGTACTGAACACGTTAATTTCGTTATTTTCGTGTGGTGAGCAGGAATTTTAAAGTAATGTATTTCAATGGGAAGCATATTTCGTGATCACAGAACGATTACGGTAGCGAGTAGTATTGATAAGGCGAAAATCCGCACAGGGAGGTTGGTCGGGGTGGAGGATGGGTCAAACAACACAAGACTTTCACCCCGGAGACCGGGGATCGCGTCCCGCGTGTTACAGTTCCTTTCCGCGTTATTCTCTTCCTAACCACAACCGTCCCGTTGTTGTGGCCCGGCGTGTGGCGTTTCATTTCCTCGTTGTTGTGTCCCCCAGAGCAGCCCAGTGTCATGGCAGTTTGTGAAATGGTCACGTTCGAAAATCGTGACGTGTACACAAATCAATAAATCTAAATAACGTGACCATTTCACGAACTGGCGTGGAACTGACATTCAAAGCAGACATGGCAGATTTGCCAACTGTGAAACAGATTGTTGTTAAAAACAAATGTATCATTCTTTTGCTTGATTTGCTAAATTCTTTGGCTAAGGAACTCTGTTGATGACTTTTGTAGGGCTTCATATCAATCAAAATGCGACAAAAATGGTAAAAAAAATTTCGGAAAAAGCAAAAAAATTACAAAAACGTGACAAATATCTGGGAAAGCCACAAAAAAGTCGTAAAAAAATCAACAAAAATGACGAAAAAAGCTACCCAAATGAAAAAAAAAAAAAGTGACATGCAGTAACAAAAGCACCTCAATAAACTCGTGTCTGGCCCTTGGTGTGATTCTCTTTTTCCAGTGTGGCTCTTAGTGAAAATGAGTTTGACACCCCTGATTTAGATCAAACAAACAAATCAATACCAGATATAAACAATGCAGTCTCCGTCCTTTGTGTCTTGTATACATTCATGTGACAAAATCCATCCTGCTGTCAAGCAGAAGAGACTGACTACATTTTAAATCGATGGGTGACGAATAAAATGAAAACCAGTGTGTTAGTGAAGTGTTATTCCACCCTCAGACTTCAGAGCAGCTTCATCGCTCCTCGTCACTGAACTCTGCAGGGATCAACATCACGCTCCATTCTTCCCTCAACTGGTGGTTTGATGATGACTGCGGTGGAGAGTGCCGCTTCAAAATCTCATTGGTGCTCGGCTGGGGTTTGGATGGCCAGAGCCGTAGGAGTCGCATCATTTCAGAAATTCATGTAGTAGATCGTTGTGTCCTGCGTGAAGCATCAGCAATTTTTTATTTTTTTATTTCTACACCCCATTTAATCTGGTTCATTTTTAACCCTTATAGTCCCAAGCGGGAAAAAAACACATTTCACAAATCTCTTATTAGCTTCAGCTAATGATCTTCATTTATTATTTTCAGAAGATTCATGATGAATTTTATATATATATATATATATATATATATATATATATATATATATATATATAATGTATAATATATAATAATAATATATATATATTATTATTATATATATATTATTATTATATATATATATATATATATATATATATATATATATATACATATCTATATATTAGGGCTGTCAAAATAACAAATAAAATTATGTCATGCAAGAAAATGCAAATTAATTATTTAAAAAATCATACAATGTAATTTTCTGGATTTTTTGTTTTAGATTCCGTCTCTCACAGAAAAAATTACAGACCTCTACCTGCTTTGTAAGTAGGAAAACCTGCAAAAATCAGCAGTGTATCAAATACTTGTTCTCCCCACTGTGTGTGTGTGTGTATGTATATATATATATATATATATATATATATATATATATATATATATATATATATTAGCGCTGTCAATCGATTAAAAAATGTAATGTAATTAATTACATACTCTGTGATTAATTAATCAAAATTAATCACATACATAATTAACGGTGCCTGAACCGATACTTTTTAAGAAAGTAAAAAAAAAAGGTACTAAACAACAGTTGGTGACATTAAAGAACGGCTTGTTTATTGCTAAGGCCATATGGTCAACATTAAATGATTTAATAATAATGTATAACAATAACAATAACTTATTTCACTAGTAAATTGCTGTTGAACGACAAAAACAACCACCAGATGGTAAAGGACATTTACAATAACTTCAAATGCACCACGAGGCTGTAGTTTACCAGTTTCATTGAACGCACCGTCTGTGTTGTTTCTCCGACGGCAGCTGCAGATTGTTACATCCCGGTGTTGAATCCTCTACAGTAAAACACAGTCACACTTTACACCGTTTAGCGTTAGCTGTCAGCATTGTAACCGTATTTAATACAGCAACTAGCTAGCGGTAGGCTAACATTAGCTGCTGTCGAGTATAGTGTTAACTAGCTAGCGGTAGGCTAACATTAGCTGCTGTCGAGTATAGTGTTAACTAGCGTCACGTGCAGTGGTGTTTGTGTTGCCTGTATCGTCTTCAGAGCATCAGAGAGAAGTGCAGGCATATCAGTGGCACCAGATTTCGGTAGCCAGGGTTGGCAGGAAGAAGTAAATGTTCCAATTAATGATCCAGGCAGCACATTCTCATCTCCCTCCTTCATTTTATAGCCGAATGGTGGCTAGAACGGCTACGGGTCAAGCGTCAATATGGAATGGATTAATCTGCAAAAGGAACTTGTTTTGGTGGAACATGTGTACGTTCAAAAGTTGTTTTAGTCGTGCAACAGAAAACTCAGATTGGACAGATAGTCTAGCTAGCTGTCTGGATTTACCCTGCAGAGATCTGAGGAGCAGTCCTCACAAATCCACCAGAGGTTAGAACGCCAACACAAAGAAAGAGGAAGGTGACGGACATCGCCGAAAAGACATGCATGCGGCGGAAACCCAGGAAGTGGAACGTTGTGAATATAGACTAACTGCAAGCTAACAGCAGCCTTTAAAGCAATAAACAAATCATGTGGGATGGGGATGGGGGGGGGGGGTTCTTCATTTGGCATAATGGGTACATGCATTCAGCTCCTCTGTCCAATATTCACCTTTCATTCCTCCTACTTTCTCACTGTGTTCCAGTGTGTTGCGTCACCTTTAACTGTACATTGTAATCTCTGTATAGCGACTGTATCGTTGGCTTACTCAGATTGCAGCGTTACATGCAGGGCTTTAAACTACTAGCCACATGTTAATGTTTCATTTTTTTTAAAACTTTACTACTCAATTTCAGCTCCTCTGGTTTGTTTGGCGCCGTTCTTTTTGTCTTCACCGTTTCAGCATGGCACGTAGTACAAGTTACAACAAAGTGCTCATGGGAAATGTAGAATTAGTACTACAAGCAGTGTTGCCACATATGGTTGACATATCCAAGCCAAACAACAGAAGCAGTGTTATTTGCCTCATTCATCACCAGCCAGATTGGCTAGAAACTTTACAGTGTTACCCGTCAAAGTTCATTTTTAGCCGCATTTGGCGGGTCGGCTGGGGTGTCAATTTAAAGACCTGGTTACATGACATTTCTCACTAAGGCCTCTATGCTTCCATCCTCCTCCTCCTCTCCTGAGCCTATCCGTCCCTCCAGTGTTTCCAGTCTAGCCGCCGGCTCCGTCATTCAGCTCAGCTGTGCTGCCTGTCAGCGCGTCTGCTCCGCTCGGCCCCTTTCAGTCCGAGAAGGTGACGGAAAGCTCCTAATGGAATCATGTTACATGTTTTTTGACAAGTCTGTGTCGAGAGGTTTTTTTTGACACAAATGTCACTGAGTCTTCCGTTGCCGCGACAACATATAGTCAGAGAGGAAAGTCAGCCCGGGCTCCTCTCATCTTTTGTATCATCTCGAGCACACGCCTTTTAACTCCGCCGCAAAAGTACTTCAAGTAAATCAAAACGTCAATGATTTGTATGACCTCATGAACATAATAGAAATAATGGACTGGATGTTCACTGTGATGCCTTATAATGAAGTTTCAAGAGTCTATGCTGTCCTAGACATGGACACATTTGAAATGAATAAATAAATGGTACTGCTCTTGAAACCTTTTTGATTACAGACATGATCTCCTCTGAAAGGTGAGTCAGTGACTCAATGACCTGCACATTAATGTTCATTATCATTCTATTGGGAACAATTTGTATCATAAGAAAGTGATTGGTTATTTGTTTATTAAATCACTAGCATGACAATTTGGAAAATCTGCTTATTCAAGTCAAGCCAAGAGTAAGTTGAGTTACCTGTCTGGTAAATATGAAGCTGGAGCTAGCAGCTAGCTAGCTTAGCTTAGCATATAGACTGGAAACAGAGGGAAACCGCCAGCCTGGCTCTGTCTAAAGATAAAATCCTTCCACCAGCGCATCTACAGCTCACTGATTAACAAGCTATATTTGGTTTGTCCATCCATCCATCTTTGTCCGCTTATCCAGGGTCGGGTCGAGGGGGTAGCAGCTCCAGCAGGGGACCCCAAACTTCCCTTTCCCGAGCCACATTAACCAGCTCCGACTGGGGGATCCCGAGGCATTCCCAGGCCAGGTTGGAGATCTAATCCCTCCACCTAGTCCTGGGTCTCCCCCGAGGCCTCCTCCCAGCTGGACGTGCCTGGAACACCTCCCTAGGGAGGCGCCCAGGGGGCATCCTTACCAGATGCCCGAACCACCTCAGTTATTTGGTTTGTTTAATCTGTAAAAAAAAGAAAAGTGTTGAAACAAATGTCTGTAGGTATATTTGGGGGTTATGTGTTGGATTACTTATTGGCCCGGCAACAAACTGAGACTATAGTAAGTAATCATGAACGTACATGCACATGTGGGACCATATTCCTGGTGCACGTTTCATGTTAATTTGCTGATCGTCAGTTGGACGCAGCAACATACAAAGAAACGTAGCAATGCGCCAACAAACAGTTACTTTCATTATTGATTTATCTGCTGTTTTTTCCTTCGATTGATCAACTGATTGTTTCATGTATTAAATGTCTTATATGGGAATTTGCGGGCGTTTTTCTTATGCTAATTAGGAACAACTGGCACGCGCTTTCAATTACGAAGACATGGGATTCATCAATCCTAAGAACACAGATGCGAACAATTCTGCTGTTTAAGAACACGTCATGAATCTGACGAGACTTTTCTTAGGGACTTTCTTAAGATCATATTTAAGAGAAAACTTAGGAAGATATTGGTGAATGAGGCACATTGTGCCTAAACCCAACTAAACTGCGACCGCTTTCACAGCGTTAACGATGCGTTCAAAACCGTGACTGTCCGTTAGCTGTTGTTGCTGCTAGGGGAGCTAATTTATGAAACGCTCCTGTGGACGACCGATATCGTTGTATGGTTTTGGAGGACTTGTTGCATTCAGCTGTGTTTTTTGTCTATCAGAGCATCTTATTTCCTTGCAGTTGAACCGCCATGCAGATATCTGACATTAAAGGCAGTGATGCACAGCAGGATGATCCCATATTTGCAGAGCAGGAGGAGAACACAAAAACACAACACAAACAAATGCAAGCACTGAATCATACTGAAAACCCCCAAAAAGTAGTGAGACACCGTGAACCCAGAAGCTTTTAATCTTGCCTCTAGTCTCAGCAGCTTGTAGAAGAGACGCAACACAAGAATCCAAATTTTCTGTTTTTTTCCCTCCCGACAAAAAGCTGCCTGCATGTGTACTCAAATCATCCCGTCGTCATGTAAGCTTCTATTCAGCGGGGCATCTGGCAACTCAAGGCAAACTGCTCTTTCTCTCCAACGCTGCTGCTGTCAATCAGCACCCCCACCCACCCCTTCCACTGCCTGCCTGGGGGGGAGAGTGCCCTCTGTTGCATGCAGTCAGGACTGCAGGAGGTGAGCTGAAACAGGACAGTGAGTCAGACCTGGAAGACTCTCCGACAGACCAAAAACACTTTCAGTCAGTCAAGTTTCCTGCATGTGACTGAAAATTACGTATGTTCAAAATGTCAACTAAGAAACTAAGAAGTTTTAAAAACATCATGGAAGTGCATTTCTGAGATGATCCAATGCCTTTTTATAAGGCGTATTATTATTATTATTATTAGCCTGAAAAGTGGAGTGTTATCAGCCCATAATAGAGCTTGAATCATTTTATTTAAAAATGTATAAATGAACAAAATTAACAACATTACATGTTGTTACCATAGAAACAGAAGTGGACGTGGCCACCGTGACGTCACCCATAGGTTTGTGGACTTTTTTGGTTGTCGCGATCTTGGTTTTTTGGAGCCAGAAGTGATATACATATTTGCACCAGAGGAGGGAGCTGGGGAAGAGCGAGGTGTGGATCAGACGGACAACCGGAGGACACTATGCGCTGAGCCAGACTAAACATGAAAAAGGCGATGAAAAAAGCAACACAAGAGTAGAGATTCCAGTAGAATCCTTTCTTTATTGGAATTATTTGGAATCGTTTAGAGGATTTAGTTTCAAATCTGATCATCGCTTCCCAATTTAATATGCACAAGTTTTGGTTTCCGAAGCGGCCAGGCGCTTGTTGTGTTGCAGCCTTGGAGCACGGTAAGCAGCGCTCTAGTGTGGCTTTATTTTACGTTGAAAAAGCTGTAAAACTGCAAACCAAAACAAAACTTTCCTCTTATTTGTGAAAATAGGCATATGACCCGTTTCAACAAATCAAATCTAAAGGAAGAATCGGAATTGGAATCAGAATTGTTAAAATCCAAACGATGCCCAACCCTAGTTTGCAAATCTGGGGTCACCACCTAGCCACGACCTTCTCACAGTTCAGTTGTATCTTGCAAGCTACTTCAGCTAACGGTAGTTTTTCAGCTGAAATGAGAATCTTGTCAAAGCGGTTTTAAATATGTAATTGATGGATACATACATGATGTCATGCTAAAAGACTGAGACTAAAGCTAACAGGCCCCAGGCACAAAGTTAACATCCTCACTAGCTGACCCATGTAAATACATGAAAACAAAGAACTAGCATAGAGCTTCTTAGTCCTAATGGTATTAGCATGATAAGAATAATGAAAGATCAGATTGTTCCACTGTCCTTAAACAAGTGTTTAAAGCTTGTCGTATACGACAAAAAACAGCATCTCTGATTCATGACTTAATAATTCTATAACCATAATGAGTAGAAACTAGGGTTGCCTGATATTGACAAAATGTGATATTGCGATATTGAGCTTGAATATTGCGATATCGATATTCATTCCGATATTCTTTAACATATATGAAAACACAAAAGTTGAAAACACATCAAAATAGATTAATAGAATATCAAAACAACAGGTTTCGTACAACACAAGGGTTTACACACGCTTCGCATTTCGCACTCTCTCTGTCTCTATGCGCATCTCACAAAATACACGGAATATTGCATACGTCGGTACATTTTCGATATTGATATTGCACAACGTGATATTGCAAAAACGATATTGAGTCGATATATCATGCGCCCCTAGTAGAAACCTACCGTTTACTGCAGCTAAAAGCAAACAGCCGCGCTGTTCCGCTGATGTCTTTGGTGCCTTCGTAGCCCTTACAGAAGGTTTTTTATCCAGCCTGGAAATCCAGCAGCAGGGTCTTTGTGCAATAAATCCAAACTGTTCAACATTGATACACTTTATGTCCATAAGCTTTGAATTTTCAGTCGTATGATATCCATAAATATCGGTTTTATTTTTTCATTTGTCTTTATAGTCCCATAATTATTCTTTTTACATTCAAGGGACATTACTCCAGCACACATATTCTAATAGCCCAGTTTGTCCTGAAAAAAAGTTTATAGTTTATAGATTGACTGTGCACTACAGGGTTGATTTTTTTTTTTTCTTTTTTTTTTTTAAGATTATTTTTTGGCCATTTTAGGCCTTTATTTATAGGACAGCTGAAGACATGGAAGGGGAGAGAGAAAGAGAGGGGGGAATGACATGCAGCAAAGGACCGCAGGTTGGAGTCAAACCCGCGGGCTCTGTATATGGGCCCAAAACTGCTTTGGTGGAAATATGTAGCCTGGCTCCGCCCTCCTACGTACTTCCGCTCAATTTTCATTTCGCTTCAGTACTCCGTCTGGGTTTGCGGTCTAGTCTTGGGTTTTCTCGACTAAAGTTTTTGGCGGTCCAATCAGCGAACAGAGGGAGTGGCTGAGAACGATGACGTTGAGGACGTGCGCTAGAAAGATGCGAGCGAAGCCATTCGGTCCATTGTGGCAACGCTGCCGAATATCCAGAAGTTAAAGCTCGATCAAGAAGAGTCTTTGCTGAGTTGTGTTGGTGGCCATGATGTTGTGGCCCTCCTCCCCACGGGGTTCAGGAACAGTTTGATTTTCCAGCTCGCTCCGGTAGCGGTGAAAGAGTTGGCTAAGGCTATCGCTAGCGGTGCTAATTCTAATAGCCTTGACGGTCTCCCCTTTTGTTGCACATGACATACGTCACGACCAAACGTTAGCGATTGGTTATGGCAGATCCAGAGTGGCTCTGGGCAGATCCAATAGTTTTAAACTTCAACAGAGTACCCGCCTTCAAGGAAGTTAACACTTGTCAATGGAGAGAGGCCAGACTCTCTGGAGAAATGAAATGGACCAGAGTCTGGTAGGACCAGGCTAGGAAATATGCACATGTAGTCCAAAAACTAAAAAAACATAAGGAAGGCTTCATAATGATGATACTAATAATAATACCTACATTCAATTCAGAAGGCCTTTGTTGGAGCAGCTGAACATGAATTGGTGACTGAGCTGCTGGTTGGTGGAGACGAGTGCAGCAGCTGTGATGTGTATTTTCTTATTCTTCCGTGTCAGACTCCTCTGAGAGAGGGATCTAACATCCTGTACTGTATGTGCTCGTCTCCCCACAACCGCAGCACTCCCGACAGCTTTTTTTAACATCTCAACATCAAAAACAAACAGAGTGACAACGACTTATTCATGTCGCCTTTTCTTTTTTTCTCTCTCTCTCTTCTCCCTCCCCGTTTCGTTGATGTCGGGGCTTTTCAAGAGCACAGGAGTAGCACTCAAAGAGCCTCGTCGCTGTTTTCTCTCCCCTCCCTTCAGCGCTGCATCAACACAAAGAACGCTTTCAAGTTTTAATGCATCGGGCGCAGAGAGAAGACGCCCCAAACAATAGGGAGAGGAGTGGTAATGATGAACAGCTTTAAAACAGATGAGAGGTTATACTATGCTCGAAATATCCTCTCTGCTTTGGACTCAAAAAGAAAAGCAGGATTCAGTGAGCCACAGGGGGATGTTTCCCAATACAATATTCGGAAAAACGTGTAATGCGTAATGTGTGAATATTTGTTCTTCTGGCATTATTAGAACGCCTTTTATCTCGTTCTCTTGAAACACCAGACCTGTGTTTTTGCATTTTGCAGCCCCTACAAATACTGTAGAATGTTATTTACATATGTAACACACATGTCTCTAGTTTCATGTTAGGAAATTGGCAATAATGGCTGATAATGTGGTGTTTCGGTCCACACTGCTGGGCTGGGTGTGATGATCATCATGTGGATGAACAATGATATGATATAATAATAAAATGAACGGCTGTTCTCTCCCGTTACAGAGAGCCGAAGTCATGATTTCACGACTAGAAACAGATGTTCCGACCCTATGAATCACGGTCGACATCTTTGATTGAGTCAAACAGGTCTTGGGTTGTGCTCAGAGACAGCTGTTTGACAACCGATCCAATTAGAGCAGCTTCTGTAAGGCAGAATTAAAAATGAAACATCTTTCTACTTTAGACAACCAGCACCAGAAATGGCCATAAAACTGGTGACAAGCTGGGATGAGAATAATAAAGCTCTTCAGGTTTTTGAAGTCGACTTATAGTCTCGCATTGCCAGACCTCCAGATTGCCACAGTGCTCTGGAGTCAGGTCTGGCTACACCACAGATGCATTCTGGGATAGGAGAAAAAAACTCTCTGGGTTGTTTGCATTTCTTTAAACCAATCACAATTGTCTTGGGCGGCACTAAGCTCCGGACGCAGTGGCGGTGATTTTCGTGTAAATGTACTTCCGGTGATCCAGACTAGTCGACTAGTACAACAACTTTGATGGTCATGAAAAGCATTCACGTCAGTATTTAGCCATGCTTTTCAATCTTTATTATAAGTTGGCACAAAATCCTGGCTGCAAATCCTGCTGCCTGTGTTACCCTAGTATATATCCACAACGTTCTACTTCCGGGATTTTTCCCTTGCTGCTGGAAATTCCGCTGGATGTCCCTCATTTCAGCTGGATGTCCGTCACCTTCATCTTTCTCTGTGTTGGCGTTCTAAACTCCAGTGGATTTATGAGGATTGTTGTTGAAAAGGAGCGGCTGTGGTTCGATTGGTCCTGCCCTTACGATTTGTCCGACCCCAGAGGGAGGGGGTAGCCACAGTAAAGTGTCTGCAGCAAGCTCCGACGTCAGTCCATCAGATAAAGTGGAGGAAACCTTCTGGCTTTTCTCCAGCAACAAAGAGCGGCTGATAGCAGCCGCAGCCACCGCCGCCTTTCAGTGTAAAAGCCTCTCCCCCCCCCCCACATTTTCTTTCTTTCTGTGAATCTCCCAAAATCTGCTTGTCCCTGTTCGCTTTGTGAGCATGTCACAGTATGTGGCAGGTACCAGCCCCCAACCACCACTTCCTGTCAGCGGGACAAGAAGAGGATAAAAGGCCGCACTGCAGCCAGACGAGGAGATGTAGTGGAGTACAAGTGTTAACGCCTCCCGACACCCCCGCAGAAGAATAGCCTCGGTTCATCTCGTCCTGCTACAATGACGAGTAACAGGTCACAGACTTGAACCTCAGCTAAGAAAATAACACAATAAAGTGGACAGAAGCTGCTGGGGAAGCAGACAAATGTGGAAAAAAAGAGGACAGAGACTTTCAGTGGATCTGGAGTCTTCAGAGGGCTTTTAAAGCTCATGTTGCAGGAAAGTTAGCACTGTAGACAAATAGAATAACAATGAATCTTAAAGAGAATGACATTGTTCCCCTGGAGGCATACTTGGAAATTACATTGCAAGAAATCCATCTTAACAAGCAATTTATTCTAATTGCTATCTCCTAAATGTCTGCTTAAGGGGTGAGACTTTTTCACCTGTTTCCAATATATATAAAAAAAAAAATCTTTTTTGAATTTCTACTGCTGGAATGTGACTTGGTTTAAGATACAGACACTCTTTGTAAAAAGTGGAATTATCTCACCACTTTGTCACTTCCTCATTCCTTTCTTGTAGCCTAATATGAAATAAATACTCAGAACTTGATATCAGAAATCTCACATTACGATTAGATCACCTACAGAAATGAAGACACATGGCGCTGGAGCACTTCGGTGCCCTGAAAAACTAATATAACTTAAAAGCATTTCTTCCCTGCTGACAGATTGGATTGCTTGCGGCGATAATTGTTACTTTACACCAATTATTTTTTTACACCTGCAAAGTCACTAGGAAAGATCACTTACATTGTGTGTTTGCATGTTTAAAATTCTTCCCCCAACAGATCTTATGAAAGCTTTAAAAACTTGAAGCTCTTTCAAGAAGCAAGGCTATGTTTATTTCTCAAAATTGTACATTATTTCATATTACGAGATCATATATTTGGTTCTGTTTGTTTGTTAGGAGGATGTCTCAAAAACATGACAGATTTGAATGAGATTTGGCAGAAA
Organism: Sander vitreus; assembly: GCF_031162955.1. Taxonomy (NCBI): domain Eukaryota; kingdom Metazoa; phylum Chordata; class Actinopteri; order Perciformes; family Percidae; genus Sander; species Sander vitreus. Next base: position 3,137,056 of record NC_135864.1, read on the forward strand.
GTTAGGCCACGGTCAGATAAACAAGTGCTCAAATCCAAGAAATGAGTAAAATAAGGAATGTTGAGACATACGGCATTTTGAACTTGTTCTGCCTTGGTAGAGATGGACTCTCTGTTAGGTCTTTTGAGTTAAGGAGAGCTTTTAATTTTGTTTAATTTTTGACAGTTGAAGATTTTCATTTACATAAAGGTCTGCTAAGTCACTATCTACCGCTGAAGGAGGTAACACATTGGTGATTGAGCCTATGGCACATACAGTGCAGTGGCACTCATAAGTTTATGAACCCATGCTAGAGTTGAAAAAAAGAGGAATAAAAAAAATTGTTTGGAAATTGATCTTAATGCCTTAATTAAAAAAATGAGGAGAAATCCAACCTTTAAAGACACCAATTTTCTTTGTGAATGAATAATGTATCGTAAATAAATAAATGTTCTTCCTTAAAATATAGGGGGCATACGTATACACACCCCTATGTTAAATTCCCATAGAGGCAGGTACATTTTTATTTTTACAGGACAGTTATTTCATGGATCCAGGATACTATGCATCCTGATAAAGTTCCCTTGGCCTTTGGAATTAAAATAGCTCCACATCATCACATACCCTTCACCATACCTAGAGAATGGCATCGGGTACTTTCCATAAAATCATCTCTCAATGCAAATCAAACTAGCTATTAGGCTAACTGAAATAAAACCATGCCAATCTCTGCAGTTGTTGGGTAGACTGGGTAAACCCATTTGATTTCTGCAGCTCAGGCTGGAGACCTGTACATTTTTCTATCCTGCTTCCGTTACAAATCTGTGGGGACCAATCACAAGCTGGCTTATCCATCTGGCGCGCTATTGGCGGGTTTAACACGATGACGATAGAGAAGCGACGACAAGCAGCCTCTTGTTTACATTCAACATGACGGCCACCAAAGCGCAGCAACCCATCGATACCGACCGGCTTTGCAAAGTACGTCACCCATATCGTTGGTCTGATTGGTTGAAGGACTATCCAATTGCGTACAGAGTCATTTGAACTATGCCCGTTGATCACGCCTCTTGTGCAGTAGAAAATACAGAGCAGACTCCCCAGACTGATGCTCAATCCTAAAAGATTGAGCTTGGTCTGGTGATAGCCAGACTAGTTGTTGGGTGTATACGGGATGGACAGGAGGAGGAGTACAGAGTGCTGGTGGACAATTTTGTGGAGTGGACTGGTAAGAATCACCTGCTGCTGAACGTGGATAAGACCAGAGAGATGGTGATTGACTTGAACGGCTCCGCAGCCCCTTTGCCTTCTTGGTGGAGATATGGACATGGTTGAGGAGTACAGATACTTGGGTGTCAACATCGACAACAGGCTGAACTGAAAGACCAACAGCACGGCTGTTTACAAGATGGGGGCGAGCAGACTCTATTTCCTGAGGAAGCTGAGATCCTTCAACATGTGCAGCAGACTGTTAGAGATGTTCTACCAGTCTGTTGTGGCCAGCGCTCTGTTCTCCTCAGTCCTCTGCTGGGGCAGCAGCATCGGAGCCAGCGACACAAACAGACTGAACAAACTGATCAGGAAGTCTGGCTCCGTTATTGGCTGCAAAGGAGACATTTGAAGCTGTGGTGGAGAGGAGGTCACTAAACAAACTGTTATCTATCATGGATAACCCCGACCACTGGTCCAAAAGAGGGGGGCTCCGACAGCATCTCTTTTCACCCTGTGTTCAGGTCTCTGTTTTAGCTACAGAGTGAGACCTCGCAACTTCTGTAACATCTTTGTTGTCAGTCGCACATGCGCAGTAGCTAGGTAAGGATTACATGAGCTAGCTAGGTGTTTCTGCAACTTCGGCCTGTACAAGGCAGGATTAGCTGGGAGACTTCTTCTAAATGAGGGCGCACTTTCAACTTTGCGTGGAATACCTGCAGAACAGGGACATGGAAGTAGCTCTATACAATTTCTTTTGTAGATTAGGGTGAATTTGTGTGTGTTGTAGCAGTGTTTTGCCATTGAGAACGAGCTAGCCCAGTGTTAGCCCCCTAGGCCCCTCGTCTCGGCTAGTGACGTAGAAAGCCGTGCAGATTTTGACCAGCTCACCCGGAGACTGAAGGCAGGACACATTCAGAAACCTGTATCTCACTCAAAACAGCATGGATGTTTTCTTTTTCAAAGTTTGTATGCGTGTGGAAGCACCAGAGACACAAAATAACACATCACATAACAGTGATTTTTTTCATAATATGGGCACTTTAATTTTTATAAGCAATCAACAAAAACGGAGCTTTTATGAAGACAAAAGTGGATACTGACATGAGGAATCAGCAGAGAGAATAGGGAGACTATCCTGACACTAAGCTAACGTTATGTCCGACATTAGGTGTGTTATCTTAACTTACAGACATAGTTATGCTAAAACTAACATTTGGATATTTGACTTGGTAACAAAATGCTTGCTGCAACCATAACGTCAGACATAACGTTAGCTTAGTGTCAGGATCCCACAGTCTCCCCATTCTCTCTGCTGATTCTCTCTCTTTTTCCACTTTTGTCTTCATTAAAGCTCAGTTTATCGGGTCGGCAGCTTATCTCATGGGTTATTTACCCTGTTGGTAGTGAATATCACATATCATTTCTTCTTCTTACTTTATGTTTTATGCAGAAACATACACTATTATACAGCTTTATTTTAGTCTACCGGGAACTGCAACCCAAGCATTCATACCAAGTATGAATCATGCCCAAAAAAGTTAATAAAACCAAATTATTTAGAAGTAAAAACAAAAGATTGCAAACATAACCTTCATTATAACCCTCGACTGCATTGTAAAACTGTGAGACGTTGTGTGTAAGGATCGTGTGTTCAGACTAAAACCAAATATGGTGGAACACTTTATGTAGATTAAATCAGCAGGTTGGTTAAATTAAAGCTGACACCTGCCGGTGCTTTCTAAACACCAATCACACCAACAGTCAATATAATAAACTTTATTAGTGCTGCACTTCAGAACAGTGACGCCGAAGTGTGTTACTGAAGACGAGGCTGTGTACAAACCACTGAGATGTTTACAGCCAAACACAACACGAATAAAAGACATAAAAAGGAAAAGATATAAAGAGGTTTGTCCTAGTCCTAAGTGTTTTAGATTGGAGATTTAACAGACAAGCTGATGTTTTATCTCCCAGGAGACGAGTATCTTCTGTCCATCAAATTTAGTGAGAGCTGACGGAATGACTGCTGAGCTCAGCTGAAAACTGCTGACTGTGTCTGGTGTGTGTGTGTGTGTGTGTGTGTGTGCGTGGGTGGGATCAGGGTGATCGGCCGCGGATCAGACTAGAGTGAAACAACACAGGTTTGAAATTCTAAAATTGAGGGTGCTCTGCCTTAAAAAACAACATAATTCCAGTTTCAAATATATATAAAAAAAATGCTTAAATGAATAGGTGTGCATGCAAAAGGACATACTTGCTTCTGTTTTAAGACCTTTTTTTCAGTTCTTACCTTGTTTAAAAAAACAGATATAAATGTAATTTAAAAAAAATAATTATCGATTTTCAAATATTGCACCTGTCAATACAGAACAAAATATTCTGTAGCCTATTTTGCCATCAATACTGCCGACGTTGTCTTTGCTGTAATCAAATCGGTATATATTTATGTTTAACATGAAGTATGCTGCTGCTTGAGTGCAGTAAATCAATGGGAAACATACATGTTTACAGACAAGGCTAGCAGCAGCAGCAGCAGCGCCGTGTCAGACATATTTCTGGTGTGAAAAGACATAGAAAACGCCACGCAGCTGACACGCAACAGAAACGCCACGCTCACGTTGGCCTAAATCTCAGTATAATAGTTCAACATTTTGGGAAATATTCTCACTACTTTTTTTGTGAGGAGTTCTGAGAGATATGATCTGAGGATCAATGCTACTCTCATGTCTGGGAAACAGCATGCCTGGTTCTGTTCAAAATTCAAACTGTGTGCAACAACACCTCTAAAGCTCACTGATTAACACAAAAAAATACAGTTTTTTACCTTTACTCAAACATGTATCTGAAAACAAACATTGTAACAAAAACTGGGATCCCATAAACAATAAATAAATAAAACAAAAACAGATGTAACTTACTCAAACAGTACCATTTGGTATTGGGTGTCCAGACTATTGAATTGACTGTCTACAGCCATGCTAGCAGCTCTGTGAGGTTGTACCAAGGCAGTCATTTGGGCTTAATGCTAAAGCTAACATGGCAACATACTCTGAATTAAAATGCCTACATGCTGATGTTTAGCAGGTATAATGTTTACCATCTGAGTTTAGCAGGTTAGCATGCTAACATTTGCTAATAAGCGCTAAACAAATCAATCTGGATTTAGACCTAATCATTCTACAACAACAGCCCTTACAATATTTACCAATGATATTTTGTCTGCACAAGATAACAACAGGTCTACTGGTGCAATTTTTATTGACCTCACTAAGGTGTTTGACATGGTCAATCATTACATTCTTCTTGATAAACTATATGCTATTGGTCTTTCCAAATCAGCTGTTCTCTGGTTTAATGCATATCTTCATTACATACGTCAAAGCGTGTCTCTTAATGCTGCTCTCTCCCAGCCTAGAATAATTGAAACGAGTGTCCCTCAGGGTTCTTCCCTAGGACCCCTTTTATTTTCCATTTTTATAAATGATCTACCACAAATATGTTTAGACTGTCAGATCCATCTATATGCAGATGACACAGTTATGTATACATCTAAACATGACATATATGAGATTCAAACCTTACTTCAAATTGATTTCAATCGTATTCAAACATGGTTCTCTTCTAATCTGCTTCTATTGAATAAAAAGAAGTGCTATAGCATGCTCTTTGCAACTAGATCTGCACTCCATAAGCAAAATAACTCTCTTGAGGTTAAATTCCTGGATGGTACACCTCTAGAGAATGTTGAGGAGTTTAAATATCTTGGCCTCTGGCTCGATTCCCGACTTACCTTCAGACTTCATATTGACTCGATCGTGAAAAAAATAAACTGTAGCTTAAAAATGTTATACCACTCAAATAATTGTTTTACAAAACTATTATTGCCTATAATTGATTATGCGGATGTTGTTTATCAGAACACAGCCGAAATCAATCTTAAACCCTTGAATGTGATTTATAATAGTCTCTGCAGATTTGTTCTGAGGTGTCCATTTAGAACCCATCACTGTCAAATGTATCAGTCACTGAATCTTCTTTCACTAAATGCTAGACGTCAGTTTCGCTGGTTGCAGTTTATTCATAAATGCATTTTTTCAAACTACCATCCTATCTGAAACAACACTTGATTTTATATCAATCATCCTATAGTTTAAGGGATTATTAGATTATTATTAGATCTTCTCTGTACCACATATATTCAAAGAAATTGGGAGGAGCGCCTTTAAATTTAAAGCCCCTTCCGATTGGAATGGTTTACCTAGGTCTTTTAGATCTATCTCCTCTTTTCACCAGTTTAAGATGGCTCTTCTTAATTGCTGCTTTCCTCATGCTTGATATTTCTATTTTTATTTATTTACTTTATTTTATTTATTTATTTTTTCATTATTATTATTATTATTATTATTTTTATTTTAATTTTCCTTAAATTCTTTTTTTCAACTGTATATTAATGACCTTAACTGTTTATTGTCTAATATTTAATGGTTTGAATGGGGAGGATATGGGTGGTTTTGGTGTGATGGAGAGCTTTGTCTTTTGTCTGTCAGTATGTATGTATGTATGTTTGATTTATGTTTTTCTTGAGGTCTCCTCAACTTGTTTTGTTAACTGTTTTGTCTAATTGTGAATGTATTGTATATGTTGCCTTTAAGGACCCCCTCGAAAACGAGATGCTACATCTCAAGGGGTTATTCCTAATAAAGAATTTCAAATAAACAAAAAATTCAGCTGAGTCTGATGTGAATGTTATGGTAGAAATTAAAGTGATATTAACTTACTCATCCAACTATGCTAATTGTTTTCTGTTTGATTTCCAAGAAACTAAGGAGGGGTTATAGCATTATATTTTTCACAGAGTTTTGAGTTTAATGTCTGCAGACTTAAGGTTAATTGTTTAAATAAAGATCGTACTATTGCACCATCTCAGTCCCCTGATATATTTCATAGATGTTTTAATATGCACCGATGAAAAGCAACATCAACAGCAAACAAGAGGATCCCCCAAAATGTTTTAATACCAGAAAAGTTTGAGCAGTTGCATGCTATTACAAATGCTAGCTATGTCAGACAAGCAAAAAATATGCCTTTCCAACAGAAAAAAAGCAACATACAGTCCATAAAGAACACAGAAGCAAGCTTTACAGTGCAGCAGCTGAGTGCAGCTGTGGTTTATAGTTTGGATTGGCTTGCATGATCAAATCCAACTGTGTCATACTGTGGCTTCACTCCTCCGGCTTCTCTCTGCTCACTTCTCCCTCTGGACCTAAATGGGTCACTGAAGAAAGCTCAAAGAGAGATCCTAACCAAATTATTTGAAAGCATTTCCTCTAAAAGGAAATCTTGGGGCATTGGGGGATAGTGGGGAGAAGAAATAGAAATATGTATTCTAGCTTTTTGCCATGGTTTCAATCTTTCATGTTTTTGTGAGCAGGGCCCTCTGGGAACATTGCCGATGGCGCTGGACAGAGTTGCCCAGACAACAAAAGAGGAGTCTTTACTTTTCATCCGTCCTACCCTCGCTCTCTCGGGGTTAAGATGACCATCGATCGGCCGGGCTGATAAACACAAAGAGCTGCTGGTAAAGGAGCTCACAAAGCAGTCCAGCTCTGCCTGTCAATTACCCACATTCCCTCAAAAAACCCTCATTGTGTGTAGAGCATCGCGCTGCCATGCTTCACATCAGTCCTCTTGGCACAAATATGGTCACACGAGGGCTTCGATGGACATTCGGAGATGTGTTTTATTCCTTAAAATTATCTCAAAATTTTGTGGGGAAAAATGCTATTTCACAGCACAGAGAGTGTTTTAGAAGTTTCCCCCACTCTCTTATTTCTGCCACCCACTCCTCTCGCGGGAATCACTTCTCCCAAGTCCTCTAGACCCACCAGCATCTCCCGACCTCCTCCTCCTCCCCCGTCTCTGGCTCTCGCCCCTGTTCAGCAGAGATCACATGCTTGCAAATGGGCCCCCTGGCTGGTTGGCTTGGCGGTTGGAGGGCTCCCTGGTGGATCCGCCAATTAGCCCATGCCCCCGGCCTTCGGAGAAGTGGAGCGAGGCCGGCGGTACAGAGAGCTCCATGACGTCCCCAGAGTTTCCTTTTAACGGGTGACCGCCAAAGATGGGTCGAGTAGAGACGAGAGGGGGAACGCCGGGTGAGGACGGCGAGGATAATAGATGACCCTTTTGTCTGTTTTTCCGCTAAGGATTTTGAATCAATTGCAACTTGTGTCGCCTTGCCAGGCCCAGCAGCTTTAGCTCGGGGGAAGAGATGAGTGGAAAAAATGTTGAAGAAATCTCAACGGTCTGGGTGAGGCCAGGTCCAAATGAATGTGGATTCATTCGAAAATGCATCTTTTTGTCTCCAGCTTAGATGAAGTTTTCCACCAGTGAAAATGAAGCCTTTCAAAATTTCTTCAGAATGGGTCAATTAAGAATGTTCTTACATTGTGACATGGACGGGTAAAACTAAAGCTTTTCACTGCTTACACACCACGGTCTTTGTCCTTCAGTACGGCACATCACTGACATATTTTTGTGTGTGTGTGTGTTATCATGACGACTGCACCAGAATAATCTGCAAATGCTGAATGGTCTCAATGCAGCAAACCAGGAATTAATGTTAGCATTGGTTAGCAGTTAGCAGGTAGAAAGTAGGGTTCTCATCTGATACATGCTCTACAGGAAATGTATGTATACAGTCATGTGAACAAATTAGGACACCCATGCTAAAGTTGAATAAAAAGAGGAATAAAAAAAATCATCTTTAGGAAATTGATCTTAATGCCTTAATTAAAAAAATGAGGAAAAATCCAATCTTTAAGGACACCAATTTTCTTTGTGAATGAATAATGTATCGTAAATAAATAAATGTTCTCCCTTAAAATACAGGGGGCATAAGTCAGTACACCCCTATGTTAAATTCCCATAGAGGCAGGCAGAGTTTTATTTTGAAAGGCCAGTTATTTCATGGATCCAGGATACTATGCATCCTGATAAAGTTCCCTTGGTCCCCCACATCATCACACCATCATCACCATACCCCCCCATCATCACATACCCTTCAAACAAATTCCAAACAAAAATGGCAAGTGACGATGAGATGGATGCAGCTTTACAGGATGTTCTAAGTTAACTTACAAAAATAAAAAAGTCTTTAAAGTGGCCATAATTGTATTTAGAGGTTATATCAGAATAGGTTTACATGGTTTAATTGTCCAAAAACACCATATTTTTGTTGTACTGCACATTGCTGCAGCTCCTCTTTTCACCCTGTGTTCAGGTCTCTGTTTTAGCTACAGAGTGATACATCCTACTTCTGTACCATCTTTGTTGGGATTCCCAAATGCACAGTAGCTAGGTAAGGCTCACAATTGCTAGCTAGCTGTTTCTCTAACTGCAGTCAGTACAAGGCAGGATTAGCCGGGAGACTTCTTCTAAACAAGGGCGCACTTCCAACTTTGCGTGGAATACCTGCAGAACAGGGACGTGTCAGTAGTTCTTTTGTAGATTATGGTGAACTTGTGTGTGTTGTAGCAGTGTTTTGCCATTGAGAACGAGGGAGCTAACCGCTAGCATGCTAGTGCTAGCATGGTCCAGCCCCCTCATTTCAGCTACTGACATAGAAAGCCGTGCAGATTCTGAACAGCTCACCACGAGAATGAAGGCAGGACACATTCAGAAACCGTATCTCACCCAAAACAGCATGGATGTTTTTTTTCCAAGTTTGTATGCGTGTGGAAGCACCAGAGACAGAAAATAACACCCCAAATCCCAGAAAAAGTGTTTTTTTTTCATAATATGGGCACTTTAATCGACTCTGACCAACCGCTACCACAACATCTGCGTCGATGAAACTAATGTCAATGCCCAGAAAACTCCCAAAATGAGGCAACAGAGCGATTTAGAGCTGAATCAGATTCAGCTTTAATGGCCAGGCAAGTGTGTACGCATGCAAGGAATTTGACTCTGGCATTTTGTTGCATCAGTGTCCCATTATGTGGGGTCCAAAAAAAGAAAATCTAAATACAGTAAACAAAGAATTTGTCTGTCTCTGATGCAAATACAAACAGTGCGGCCTGTGAACCCCCCAGTGAGTTCGCTGTGTGAGCGAAGGCAGCCTCTGGTGCTGACGCTGCTGTTTACACTGGACACACACACAGACGCAGAAGTCAAGGAGGTAGCTCTTTACCCACAACCCCCGGTTCGTTAAACCAACAGTTTCTTTTCCGAGCTCTTCCAGGAAAAAGGGAGTGAATTAACGAGAGCACACGGAGTCACGACTCCGGCGCAGAGATAGCCGAGAGAGTGCAGAGAAAGCGGTAAAGTTTGCCCAAAACTCTTTATGAGGACAATGAAGGAGCAGAAATAAAGAAAAGTTGGAAAGCTGAGATTAGCCGAGGCTGCAGGAAGACAGAGAGGGGAAGTGAACAGCTGGCAGGGACAGATACTGCTGTTTCAGACGACTCTCCAACCCCGGCGGGTAAACAAACCGGCAGTCTGTTTGATTTATGGAGTGCGTCACTGACCGGATGGCCATTATTGCAACTGAAAGAAGCACCGGAGAGCGTCATCGTCATCAGCGAAACGTGTCCCTATTGCAGCTTTCACAGGTGCAGCGGACTTTGTCAAGTGCTCTTTGTCAGCTTGGCATCTCTGAACAGTTTTCTGATTCAGCGGCGGACAGTCGAGCTGAACACAGCCGCTCGGACGCGCTGTAAATCATCGCTGGCGAACAGAGAGAAGCTGCCTGGCACCAGGGAGACGCATCTTTGTGTCTCCTCGGTGGAGACTTTGTGGAGTGATTAATCATCACACTCTTCAATGCTAGGAGGTAATTTATGGCTTTAATTCATGGCCTTTATCATTATGCGCGGGCGGGCGGGTGAAGAGGAGGGTTCGTCTCAGGGAAATGCAGACTGAGAAGAGAGCTGTGACTGAGAAAACAACTGATGTTCATTGTAATGCCTGAGTTAAACCGTCACATTGTCCTTTTATCGATCCTATGTCAGCGTGTACCACGTTTATGTGGGTTCCCTGGGGTGTTATTGAGGGTCCATCAGCTCCACAGAGGCCCCGTAGGTCACTAATGGCTTCTGGGTGAACTAAAAGTGGGGCCGTATGTGAAAAAGAAGGGCATTTTGTTTTACAAAAGCTGTGAAAATGGAGGCTATATATTCCGTCACCTGTTTTTATGTGCATTTCCAATATGGACATTAAATAAATGTGGAATTTACAGAAAAAATAGACGATGGAATGAAGGTTAATGGAAGCTGACTGTGGGACCTTATGTACTGTGGACAAAATATTCCTGTCCTGCTGCCACTCGCTGTTACAGGCGTCCACTCCACCAGAAAGACCGAAACATTGATATGAAAAAGAGGGGTGGGGCATTTTAGTGTTGCTGGGCCTTTGCTCCAGTAAAGGATCTGAATTGTCTCCTTCTAAAGATGCTTCTCCTTCAGCTCATACCTGTCGTCAGTGCAGGCTGTTCTCATGACCCATTCGTACATATAGCTACGAAAAGTAATGTACTGTAATTCGTATGTATTCCACGTATTTATTACTGTCAGCATCACATTGACTGCTGCTGTAAAGGAGCGTGAAGATCCACGTGGTGGAGGTTGGGGGGGATGTTTGGCTCCTAAAACACAGGGCTTTCAAGTCGGGGGAGCAGAGTTCATGTCCCAGAAGAAGTTAATCTTTGTGTTGTCCTTCGGGTCACCGGGACCCGTCCAGTTTATTTGACGTTTTGTATTGGCCTGGCGTTGAGCTCCGGCTCTTTTTCTGTCAATAAGACTTTTACCTGCTTCAATAAAAACAATAATAACAGAGTTCAGCTTCAGGGTCTTTGCTTAAGTTCTCATCTGACCCTTGACATCTGCTCCTGCTGTTGGACAAATGTCATGCAGCTGTGAAAGACTGCAACACTTTGCACATGAGTGAGACTGAAAACAGCTCCGTCTGACAGGAAATATGTAAGATGTTCTGTTTTTTTATCTCTGTAACCTCCCTCGATTCTACCCTCGGCCCAAAAACAACGGCGAGTGAGAGATAAGATGTTGTCCGTCCTCCCGCCGGGAGAAGAAAAGATGGGAGTCCATCGGGCTCTCATTCATCACTTTTAGATCAGTATTGATCAGCTGGCAGGGCAGCAGCGGCGGCGGGGAGATTGACGCCGGCCTTTTACCATGACGATAGGGGCATTTGACCCGTCCAGTGGCTAAAAGCCTCTCATCTCGCCGGCAGTTCTATCATCTGCAGCGCCAGACATGATGGCCGATTAGATACGCTGATGCATCAATCACCTAGAACAGCCTCTCCTCCTCCTCCTTTTCCTGTGGCTTTTTTTTTTTTTTTTTTTTTTTTTACAACATACAAAACATACAACTTGCAACATGGTTTTCACTGTTTTTCATGGGACCATTAAGCGTGTACTTAAATTGACTGGCGCTTAGTACACAATACTACGGTACTTTGTTGTGTGACGTAATTCCACACACACACACACACACACACACACACACACACACACACACACACACACACAAGGACCAGAGCAGTCAGCGGAGCAAAAATGCCGAAGCGTTTCCTGCTAAAGATTTCCCACCGTGGTCAGAAAACACAGGGGAGACACTTTGTTTCTCTCACTACGACTCTAGGGTCGTACTCGCTCGCCGTCACTCTCTCACTTCTCCCTCGCTCTACCACACACTCCCCACACACACACACACACATGCCGGCTCGACGCACACACCAGCGCACAAGTATAAACATCAAGCCACTTACGTAGGCTACGGAGAAAGCTCTGCGTGGAGCCTCCGCAGAACCATAAAACAAGACTTCACAGTTGAACTGCAAAAAAAATGTCCCACGTACCGTCCCGGTCGGGACCGGACAAGTGGGAGGCGGAGTACACTGTGTGCAAAGCTGGCACATATGTTTCAGTGTCTTTATTATTCATCTTGTTACATTGAAAAGGTATTAAGAGATATTTTGTTGAAGCTGGATTTTCTAACACAGAAGAGGTCATATTTAGAACATTATTTCATGTTATTTATTTTAAAAGAGAGCTATTATTTTGTTACAGGTTGTTACAGATTTGATTTTATTACAGAAGTTATTTTTGCACCATTGAGGCATAATAAAGCATGTTCATTAACCTCTGAGAAGCCTGTCTGAATTTGTGTCCTCTTTTTTTGGAAATCAAAATATGGTCACCCTACCATGAACCTATAGCATCATACATGTCTCTGTCCAGCACAAAGCTTCTTAGAAGCCTTCCAGAAAGTTCAGCTACTTTCCCCATTTTCTAGTCTAGACATCCAATCTGGCAAACTGGTTATATGTCATTTTTTCAAACGCCGCCACACTAGCCTTCTCACAAGCCCACTCCTGGATTGATGGCACCCATTCATTCTTCCATCCTCTTAAAATAATCTGTCTGGCGATCATCAAAAGGATCAAACTTTATTCTTAATCATCACGTACAATGTAGTGAGATTCTATTACTGCATTTAATCCATCCTAAATATTAGGAGCAGTGGACAGCTATACATACAGCATCCGGGGAGCAACTCAGGGTTCAGTGTCTTGCTTATGGACACTTTGATATGTGGCCAGAGGAGCCTGGGATTGACCCGCCAACCTTGTGGTTGAGGGGGCAACCACTCTACCTCCGAGCCACAGCCACCCCATCGTTAAACTAGTCTGGACCCAGCTTCTTATCCATATATATATATATTTTTTCCGCTTATGGTTAGGGGGTTAGGGTTAGAATGTAACCTGGGTCCCTGCAATCAGACATAGGTTATCATGCATCCCGGTTCAACATTCCTAAACCTTATCAGAGGACCATTAGACATGAAATAATTGGCCATCCTCTATGTTACATTTCCATCAGGTTTGGTCTGTCTTCTAAACAAGCTGGAGGGAGTCCAATAGAAGCGATGCATAATCTTGAACTGAATGAGGCGCACCCTCACACCGCGTTACACAGTTTTAATATTCCTACAGCAAGAAAAAATGGAGTCGGAGCACAGCGAGTTATATGTTCCTGTGGATTGTTGAAGAAGCTCCTGACTATGCTATTTTTTTGGGGGGGGGTCTGTTGAATGTGTCAGTCATAATCACCTTTCTACAGCTCACATGTGCTTCAGCCAGATTGGACATTGGGGCGTTTTTACAGCTTCCACAACAGAAACCCAATTGTTCTTTAATATCACGGAGCTTTAATCAGCGGTGTGTATTCGGTCGGCGGCTTTATGAGCTTCTGTGAGTCACTCCAGGCCTGATTTGGATCTGAGGATTCGCCGTTGCTGCTGGCGCCGTCACATTATATCACTGTGACGACTGTCAGCACAGCGGACGTCTGCCAGTTAATGAGATGAGAAACAACAATCAAGTCAAGAGTGGAGAGAGAAATCTGGGGAAAATGTCTCATACGCAATACAGTCAAATAAAAAAAAATGACATGCTGTATGAATAATTTCTCATGCAAACACAATTATCCAATCATTTTTATTATGATATAACGACATTAAATAAATAACTTTTTTAACTTATTGTCTCAGACAGGTAAGCTGTTTAAATTATGATCCTATTATGTTAGGGTTGCCTGTAACAAGCTTAAATGTTTTCAAACCATTTTGAGGTGCTTCTACAGCTGGGAAGTCAACAAACTTAAGACTACTAGAAGAAAAATATAAATATGCTAACTATCTAAATACAAACACTCTCACCCTGGACTCATACTTCTTTAAATGATCTAAGTCATAGCTAGAATAATTTTACAGTATACGTTACTTTTCATACTTGCGTCCACCTCACATGCATTAGTCTCGCATTGCCAGACCTTCCTCCACAGCGCTGCAAAAGAGGGTCTGGCTAGTCCACACAGCCGGGATTTTGGGAGCTGTAATGTCCATTTCGCCGAGACTTGGCTGGATCCTGGAGTGCCGGTGCCATTCAACTGACTCTTCCCTTCTTCTATGTGCCTATCAGGCGGCCATAATCTGCTTTATGATGAATCATGCACACGTTGATGGGATTACATCAGGGCTGCAACTAACTTTTACTTTCATTGTCGATTAATCCGTCGATTATTTTCTGGATGAATGGATTTCTTTCGGCTGTAAAATGTCAGAAAATGGTGAACAGTGTCGATCAGTGTTTCCTAAAGCCTAAGATGACGTCCTCAAATGTCTTGTTTTGTCCACAACTCAAAGATATTCAGTTTCCTGTCCCAGAGGAGTGCAGAAGAGAGTATTATAATAATCGGTAATCAAAATAGTTGCGATTCATTTAATAGTTGACAACTAATCGATCATTCATTTAATCTTTGCAACTCGAGATAACATTTCACCTACATTTCCACCTCAGGACAAACGTATCAGATTTGCAGCCTGTGAAGTTCTGGTAAGGAATCTGAGAATCTTAATCATCAGCATGTTGTTTATTTGTCATGTTCGTTTTCATGTTTCCATGTAGACCACACACGTCAAACGCATGTCAAATCATTGAGTGTGTTTACATGCACACTCATATTCCAGTATTACTCCGAATATGGCAATATTCCGAATTTGATACAGGTCAGGTAAACAGCATATTCTATTTGGATATTCTGAAAGAAAAGGCCTTTTTTTCTCAAATTTAGCATTTCTTGATTAAGATATATGAGATATGCCGGTATTATTCAGGTTTTAGAAGCATTCTTTCGACGTGTACAGCGCATTTGGAAAATGCGTAACCGTAGTTTTTGACAGTCTACAGCCTGTTTACGGCTTACGGTCAGCTTTGTGTGTTGCTATAGTTGTTGGACACAAACCAACCAGCCAACAGTTTGCAAGGCTGCCGTAGAGATGCATGGCCAAAAGAAATGGACAAGCACACCTACTAAAAAGTATGAAAGACTTGCATATCAACAGGTTTTTGGACCTTTTCAAGAAGTTGGTTGAAGAAATGATCCAATGATTCTGATCTGCTGCTATACTATGAACCACCCAGACCTCTCAGGTCGTCTGGGACAGGTCTGCTTTCTGTCCCCAGAGTCAGAAATAAACAGGGGGAAGCAGCGTTTAGTTTTTATGCTCCACATATCTGGAACAAGCTCCCAGAAAACTGCAGGTCTGCCGCAACTCTCAGTTCTTTTAAATCAAGGCTGAAGACCTATCTTTTTGATTTTGCCTTTCTTTAAATAACTGTTCATTTCTTATACTGAAGCTGCATTGTTGACACTGTATAACAATCTATATAAGCATATAAAGAGAAATTCCTAAAACAAATAATAGAATTGAATTTATGATTATTCCGGTGACATTCTCTTGCAGAAACGGACATATCTCTGATTATTTCTTTAATGCAGGCATGACAATAGTTGACAGAAGAGACAGACGTTGGGCTGGTCAAAAAGTTAGTCGAAGTAACTAACTAATTTAGGCAGAAGGCCTAAAAAGAAAAAAATAGTCTATAAACACTCTGAGTTCTTGACTATTTAGAGACAGACTGCAGAAGAAATAAAATAGTTTAAGAACACGTTCTGGACTATTAAGAGATTTTTGTCTGCAGGGCTGTACCGGGTTTTACAAGGTTTGCCGAAGAAAAGAACTAAGAGTATACTCAAGAAAAGCTTCTGTAACTATGGGGAATGAAACCTCAAAGCCGTGCGACGCATCTGGACCCATAGAGGGTGAGATGGTTAGAAAGTATGGACCGGACTGCTTGAGATATCTGTCATATTGGTCAAAAAGCTTTGGCTTTCCAAAAAATGGATCACTGAGTCCTGGAAAGGAAATTTTATCTGCTTTTATATATTTAACTGTTTTTAAATTAATGTTTAATTTTTTAATCTGTTTTCATGTAAAGCACTTTGAATTGCCCTGTTGCTGAAATGTGCTCTACAAATAAAGCTGCCTTGCCTTGCCTTGGAGATGGTAAGTCCTTTAACCTATTACATGCACAAAAAATATATATAACACAATAAAGGAAAGGGGAAAATGCCAAAAAGCATAACATGAGCACTTTAAGCCATGTAAACAGCTTAGTCGGAATATTGTCTTTTTTGTAATAAGGGCCGAAATACTATGTCTATGTAAATGTTGTCAGTTTCTTTGTCCTCGCAGTTATTTTGGCAGAAGTGATTTTAAAAACAACTGGTTTGTGATAAACATGTTTTTCATCCAGCCCTCCAGCCCCACTCTTCTGGCCTTTTCCTGCCTTCTGATGCCTGTTGTTTGTGCTCAGAGGTGATGTTGGAGCTCTCTCTGTTTGCGCCGTGACTCACCTACAGCTGCGACAGCGTGAAACTCCTCTCGACAGCTCGGCGCATTCGAGCGAACGCCGACTCGTCTGTCGCTGAAGTGTTAGTGTGGAGAGTCAGCCGGCTGCCCCTCTCAGCATCCCGGGCGAGACGAAGGTGGGCGGTGCATGCGCAGTACGCATTTTATCTCTTCATTCAGTTTGTGGTTTCCTTTCTTACTCAACTGTGAGGATGGTTAAGAGTCTGGCATTGAGACTGAAACAACACTGGCAGAACAAGAAGGAGAGAGAGTGTGACTCTCAGTGCGAGTACAACTTTCAAATTCTGAGAAAAGAGTTGTTTCTGCAAGGACCCTGGTTTGCATGCACATATGCAAAAGGAAATGTGGCAAAATGTTTTCTCAGAATGTTCAGTTAGACATTTTTTTTTTCACCTGAAAAGACGCAAATTAGAAAAACAAAACAAGGAAAACAGAATGAAAACTCCAGCAACGAGCACCAGAATCAGAAGAACTTCAAAAAGTGACATTTGGATCAGAATCCCTGAAAAGATCTTCAAACACATCTTTGTATTTCACAAATCTTTTATCTACGTAAGACACAAGATAGCAGTTCAAGCTATTACATACACGTCATTACACTGATAACTAAAAATATCTTTCTGTCAGTCCTTTATGTTCCAGATCCTGCCTTGTTTAATTAATATTTGGTCTTTATTCTCTCTCTCTTATTCTATTTTTTTCTGTCTTATATAACGAGTCTCTCTCAATCATGCACAGCGACAAAATGACTCAAAACGGAGCTTGATGTAACCAAAGAATGGACCAATTCAACATATTCATGTATTTAAAGCCAAAATGGCCCCACTTGACCTCATATTTAGATATGCTGCTCTATCATACGCGGAGAAAGATGCAATAGATGTTCTTTTGACAGCTTGCATGAGGATTTTGTTTGAGGAAATAAACTCCTGACCAATGAAAGTGAGTTTAGAGTGTCTCTCAGCATTTGATAAGTAGCGGGAAAATACTGGTGTCATCCAATACCATGTCAAAGACAGCACAGTGTGTGATTTTGTGATTGAGAGACAAGCCACACAAATGTTAGCCTGACTCCGCCCTCCTACGTACTTCCGCTCAATTTTCATTTACCTTCAGTACTCTGTCTGGGTTTGCGGTATAGTCTTGGGTTTTCTCCGATAAAATTTTAATAGGTCCAATCAGCGAACACAGGGAGTGGCTGTGAACGATGACGTTGAGGTTTAGTAACCTTAGGCGAGTTACGTAATGGCGGCGGAGAAAGATGCGAGCGAAGCCATTCGGTCTGTTGTGGCAACGCTGCCGAATATCCAGAAGTTAAAGCCCGATCAAGAAGAGTCTTTGCTGAGTTGTGTTGGTGGCCATGATGTTGTGGCCCTCCTCCCCACGGGGTTCAGGAAAAGTTTGATATTCCAGATCGCTCCGTTAGTGGTGAAGGAGTTGGCTAAGGCTAACATTAGCGATTGGTTATGGCAGATCCAGAGTGGCTCTGAGCAGATCCAATAGTTTTAAACTTCAACAGAGTACCCGCCTTCAAGGAAGTTAACACTTGTCAATGGAGAGTGGCCAGACTCTCTGTACAAATGAAATGGACCAGAGTCTGGTAGGACCAGGCTAGAGTACCAGAGTCTGGTAGGACCAGGCTAGAGTACCAGAGTCTGGTAGGACCAGGCTACACAAATGTAGGATTTAAATCCCAAATATTTCATGTTCAACCTTTAAAGGAGAAAAGGCTTCCTGTAGTCTTTCTAGTCTTTTGTAGTCTCCTTTCTCTTAAATAAGCTTCAAGGATCCTGTTGCTGAGGATGGAGGGCGGGGGAATTAAGGGTTGTTTTGGAGCATTAGCATTAGCATTAGCGCTGAGGTGTTCCTTATTTATTTATTTATTTTTTTGCATTAAGTAATTTGATATTTTGTAGACTACTTAATATTTATTTACTTGGTTTAAGTGCACATGGTTTAATTTTAAACTGTCTGTGCTAACGACATAGTCTATATCCACGGCGTTCCACGTTAGGGATTGCTTCGGCGCCGCCGGTGGATTTCTGAGGACTGTGGTTAATGATTTAATACATGAAACAATCAGTCAATCAATCGAAGGAAAAAAAGCAGATAAATCAATAATGAAAGTAACTGTTTGTTGGTGCATTGCTACGTTTCTTTGCATGTTACTGCGTCCAACTGACGATCAGCAAATTAGCATGAAACGTGCACCAGGAATATGGTCCCACATGTGCATGTACGTTCATGATTACTTACTATAGTCTCAGTTTGTTGCCGGGCCAATAAGTAATCCAACACAAAACCCCCAAATATACCTACAGACATTTGTTTCAACACTTTTCTTTTTTTTTTACAGATTAAACAAACCAAATAACTGAGGTGGTTCGGGCATCTGGTAAGGATGCCCCCTGGGTGCCTCCCTAGGGAGGTGTTCCAGGCACGTCCAGCTGGGAGGAGGCCTCGGGGAAGACCCAGGACTAGGTGGAGGGATTAGATCTCCAACCTGGCCTGGGAATGCCTCGGGATCCCCCAGTCGGAGCTGGTTAATGTGGCTCGGGAAAGGGAAGTTTGGGGTCCCCTGCTGGAGCTGCTACCCCCTCGACCCGATACCGGATAAGAGGACGAAGATGGATGGATGGACAAACCAAATATAGCTTGTTAATCAGTGAGCTGTAGATGCGCTGGTGGAAGGATTTTATCTTTAGACAGAGCCAGGCTGGCGGTTTCCCTCTGTTTCCAGTCTATATGCTAAGCTAAGCTAGCTAGCTGCTAGCTCCAGCTTCATATTTACCAGACAGGTAACTCAACTTACTCTTGGCTTGACTTGAATAAGCAGATTTTCCAAATTGTCATGCTAGTGATTTAATAAACAAATAACCAATCACTTTCTTATGATACAAATTGTTCCCAATAGAATGATAATGAACATTAATGCGCAGGTCATTGAGTCACTGACTCACCTTTCAGAGGAGATCATGTCTGTAATCAAAAAGGTTTCAAGAGCAGTACCATTTATTTATTCATTTCAAATGTGTCCATGTCTAGGACAGCATAGACTCTTGAAACTTCATTATAAGGCATCACAGTGAACATCCAGTCCATTATTTCTATTATGTTCATGAGGTCATACAAATCATTGACGTTTTGATTTACTTGAAGTACTTTTGCGACGGAGTTAAAAGGCGTGTGCTCGAGATGATACAAAAGATGAGAGGAGCCCGGGCTGACTTTCCTCTCTGACTATATGTTGTCGTGGCAACGGAAGACTCAGTGAAATTTGTGTCAAAAAAAACCTCTCAACACAGACTTGTCAAAAAACATGTAACATGATTCCATTAGGAGCTTTCCGTCACCTTCTCGGACTGAAAGGGGCCGAGCGGAGCAGACGCGCTGACAGGCAGCACAGCTGAGCTGAATGACGGAGCCGGCGGCTAGACTGGAAACACTGGAGGGACGGATAGGCTCAGGAGAGGAGGAGGAGGATGGAAGTATAGAGGCCTTAGTGAGCAATGTCATGTAACCAGGGCTTTAAATTGACACCCCAGCCGACCCGCCAAATGCGGCTAAAAATGAACTTTGACGGGTAACACTGTAAAGTTTCTAGCCAATCTGGCTGGTGATGAATGAGGCAAATAACACTGCTTCTGTTGTTTGGCTTGGATATGTCAACCATATGTGGCAACACTGCTTGTAGTACTAATTCTACATTTCCCATGAGCACTTTGTTGTAACTTGTACTACGTGCCATGCTGAAACGGTGAAGACGAAAAGAACGGCGCCAAACAAACCAGAGGAGCTGAAATTGAGTAGTAAAGTTTAAAAAAAAATTAAACATTAACATGTGGCTAGTAGTTTAAAGCCCTGCATGTAACGCTGCAATCTGAGTAAGCCAACGATACAGTCGCTATACAGAGATTACAATGTACAGTTAAAGGTGACGCAACACACTGGAACACAGTGAGAAAGTAGGAGGAATGAAAGGTGAATATTGGACAGAGGAGCTGAATGCATGTACCCATTATGCCAAATGAAGAAACCCCCCCCCCCATCCCCATCCCACATGATTTGTTTATTGCTTTAAAGGCTGCTGTTAGCTTGCAGTTAGTCTATATTCACAACGTTCCACTTCCTGGGTTTCCGCTGCATGCATGTCTTTTCGGCGATGTCCGTCACCTTCCTCTTTCTTTGTGTTGGCGTTCTAACCTCTGGTGGATTTCTGAGGACTGCTCCTCAGATCTCTGCAGGGTAAATCCAGACAGCTAGCCAGACTATCTGTCCAATCTGAGTTTTCTGTTGCACGACTAAAACTACTTTTGAACGTACACATGTTCCACCAAAACACTTTCCGAGGCTGTTTTCCAGAGGTACCTTAGCTCCGTCTGGCGCTTAGCGCCGCCCAAGACGACTGTGATTGGTTAAAAAAAATGCCAATAAACCAGAGCACGTTTTTCCTCCCAGTGCTGTGGAGGAAGGTCTGGCAATGCGAGACTAACGACATAACTGGCAGCACCTGGCCAGTCCTCCCAGTCCAGGCAGCGCTGCCTGGAAGACGACGCTGGGGGCTTAAAACACCAAACAACGACCAGGGTGCAGCATTCCCTTCACCCAGCACCAACATGAGTTCATCTTTGTTCACCTACTTGTTAGACACTGACAACATGCACCGCACATTGTTCATTGCATCTGCTCTTGGTGTGGACGGCCCTTTGCTGGATACATTTGCCTGATCTGACTGCTTACCTGGTTTTGATCCTTGCCAGTCTTTCTACTTAAGTTTTATCTTAACCTGTCTTCCTGTGAGTCATGCTTTTGCGTTCTTAGTTAGTGTGATTCTTAGCCTCCACATGCATTTTCTTCCCTAATAGAAATAAGCAAACAATATCCATGAAAATTACATTTTATTTTCTTATAAAATATCTTATACTCTTATATCCTTGGGACACTGATCAACTGTCGACCTACAGTTAAAAGACAAACTTCAAATGGCAAAAAAAACATTTTCAAATAAACTGCCCTAGAACATGTTGTAGTACCACTCACATGGCAGGAAGTGGCATTTCTGAGTAGCCTAACGTATTCTTAAAATTACAAAATATCACATTACCTCGCTAGGAAAATATAGTGAATGTGCAAAAGCCTGTAAATAAAGAGTGGGAAACTGCAAAAAGCAGGCTTCAGTTCAAAGGGTTACATTTACCTCGCCACGAGATAAAGTAGTGCAAAGTGCCTTTGTTGTAAGTAAGAAAATGAAGAACACAGAACATTTAGCCTCCAAATATTTCTAGTCCCCACTGAGCCGGGTTTATCTTCAGTATTTTCCTGGAGTTTCAGCAGCAGACAGGCAGTTTAGGTTTGAGAGTAGGAACACTTAAGGGGAAGATAGTTTCTCCTTCAACTCTGCTTTTATCATCCGGCAAAGAACCACACCGAGCAAGCGAGGATTAGATCCACCACAGAGAATTTCATCTCCCTCCAACCTTTTTATTTATATATTTATTTTTTTGTGGTTTCATAGTTTTACTTTTTTTTGGTGGTGTGCGAGCGGGCGATCATAGCTCAGTTTCAAGTACTGACGGAATAATGGCTGCTTTCAGCGTCATTTTAAATCACAAGCCCCATTTCCTGCAGGTGATGAAACAGTCGTTCACGCTGCACTGATGCAGCTTGTTGCTTTGGAGGAAAACCTGTAACACTTGACAGTTTTCACACTGTACACAGTCACTCTATTCGATTTGTTTGAGTCTGGCTTTAAAGGAACACGCTGACTTATTGGGACTTTAGCTTATTCACCGTATCCCCCAGAGTAAGATAAGTCCATACATACCCTTCTGTACTTCACCTTTCTGAGAATATAGTTCCCAGTTTGTATCCGGTTAGAAGATGGCTGTGTGTCATGTGACCTTGTTATTTGTTCACGCTGTGACTATACAAATCACAACATGGAAGTAGGAACATGTTGGTGTTATTTTGTCACTTATTGGGAGCAGTAGGCTAGTTGGAACCGGTTAACTCCAGGATCTGCGGTAAGCTAGGCTAGCGGTGGGGGCGTCAACACACACACAGAGATGAGAAGGGTATGTATGGACTTATCTAACTCTGGGGGTTACAGTGAATACCCCTGTGCTGGACAAAACTAGGAAAATAAGACCCAAGTTGTAATAATCCAGAATGACCCTTTGAGAAAGTATGTTATTTTTTTTTTTTTTTTTTTTTAAGATTATTTTTTGGGGCATTTTAGGCCTTTATTTTTATAGGACAGCTGAAGACATGAAATGGGAGAGAGAGGGGGAATGACATGCAGCAAAGGGCCGCATGTCGGAGCTGAACCCACAGCTGCTGTGTCGAGGAGGGAACCTCTGTATATGGGCGCGCACTCTACCAGGTGAGCAACCCCAGGCGCCCAGAAAGTAGCAGATCTTATGTGATCTGCTCTCTAAAGGCTGGAAACCACAGCTCCTGGGGCCATATGGATTGATGCAAGTACTGTTTGTAGTACCTTAGTACAGTGTTAGGCCCAGCATGCTCACTGACAGTTTTATGTGTGGATGTGACCACGTTTCTGAACCATGGCAACTCGTTAGAGCACATTTTGACTCCGTGTGTGTGTGAGAGAGAGAGCCTGGTTAACTATCCTGTGTGCTGTCAGTCGACAACGTATGTGTGTGTGTGTGTGTGTGTGTGTGTGTGTGTGTGTGTGTGTGTGTGTGTGTCCTTTAGCAGGAAGCAGCAGCTCTGTTCTGTCTGTCTGTCTGTCGCCCACGCTCTGTTCAGCAGGTTTTCTGCTCGCTAATCAGGTAGAGAAGCTTCCTGCCAGGAAAATAAGAGCCGACTCTGCCCCGGGAAAACAATTCAGCCATCATCCTGCCATTACAGCGATGGCCACAGTCCTAATTTATCTCCCAGTTTTTTTCTTCTTTTTTTCTCCGTTTCTGGTATTGGAGGAGAATTTCCGAGCAGAGCGTGCTCTTGCTCTTAATACTCTCTCGTGCCTCGCGCACAACAAACAAATGAAGACAGCAAATCTTGGCTGCCAAGTAGATTTACTTTTATCCGCGGTATCAGCGTGCTCCCTGACCACTCATAACATTAGAGGGAGCAAGCAGCACTGTTGGATCTGTTTTGTCAGCTTTGACGACGCTGTCACGCTGCCTTTTCCTCACAATAAATCTGGAAGGTTTTTCCTTCTCTCTCTCTGTACAACGCTTCACCTCCTCCACCTCTGTTAGAGGGAACAGTAATAAACTACAAAAGCTGGGGAAGTAAAGGATAACGCTGAGGTTTAGCACTTGGATTTTATTATTTTTTTCTCTACGAGCAGGTGAGCCCCATAATGACATGGGGGGCCGGTAGGGGATTTTGAGGTGTTCAAACGGACACATTTCTTATTATTTAACATATCCTTCTATGGACAAGAGCAGTGTATTAGACTAGAGAAGAATAATAAGTTTACATTTTACAGAAGCATAAGTGTTTTAAAAGCTCCTACAATTAATATTTGTATGTATGCATCAAATTAATACTGCTTTCACGAACATCTCAGCACCTACAACTTGACAGCAGTATATAATGAGTAGGGCTGCGGCTGTTCATTATTTTAATAATCAAGTATTCCATCAAGTCATTTTGTACTTTTTTTGCACTATCCCTTGCTGCTGTGACATTGTACATTTCCCCTTTGTGGGGTAAAGGATTTTAAAAATAAATAGATGAGAGCATTAAGCTTTAAAGAGCAATAGTAAACACAAAAGAGAAAATGAGACATGTCTACAAATGAACATCTAATTTGGTTTCCTTTTTATGAAAAATCTACATGTTTATATTATATCTGTCAAAACTAAATCCATTCAGTGCATTTAAGTGTCATGTTACATTCTGGGTTTGAAAGAAAACATTTTCTTGCTGAACGTCTCCAGAGTTGCCGTTGATCTTCTCCCAGTGAAGTAATAGTCTAGCGGCGAGGAGTGATGCGGAGGGCTCGCGGAGTGCTAGCTAGCTTAGTGTCTCATTTGTGGTCTGATAAACACTAACTGTATCAAGTTCAGTGCCACATAACGCATTTTCCTAGCCTGACGTCGTCATACTCAGACTCTAGTCAGAATATGAGTCTGATGCTGCTCCATTGGGCTGTGATTATGGGGCGTGTTTCAACCGAATCAGGAAAGAAAATGCCTCTGCACTCAGTTGGATAGCCCTACAACCAATCAGAGCAACAGATAGCCCTACAACCAATCAGAGCAACGCAGTATGTGACGTATGTTGAGCACACTATTAAACTTACATGTATCAATTCACACAGTAGCTGTATGCAAATCCCGTAGGAAGGACGGCAAAAACATCTTTCCGATCGACCCAAGCGCTCTTTGGTGACGGGGCTGATTACGTTACTGTTGATCATCTGTCCATCATCATATAAAGCCCACCCTCACAATTTGATTGGTCTGAGCAGCTCTGGTTCGAGCATAGTTGCTCCACAACGGATCAAGTCCAGACCCAACTTCCCGACCTCAAATGTTGTGGGCGGGGCTAAGTTTGGCTGGCATCCAGGCTAAACCAATACAACAATAGAATCATTTTCTTAAAAACATGTTCATCCAGCCAGCTGGAAGAGTTTTTGTTTTCGAACCCGAGTGGCACCAAGGGATGTCAGGAGTGCTGGAGAAGACTCATGTTATGTGCGACACATTTATCATAATCACAAGTCCAAATGTGCTCAACCAAAGGGTTGAGAAAACCTGAAAGAGTTAGAATCCAAATATGTCAAATAAATGCATCTCGTGTCCTGACAAACGGTAGGCCACTAAAGATGGACTTTGATGGAGGCGAGGGGGACTGTGGGTGTGTCCCCTGCCTGGAAATGAAGCCGTTTCAAAGGTCTATAATCTGTTTATGTTTCCATCTTCCCATTTTGTCCGTCGGATCGATCCAAAGCCGCATTTCCTGAGGCCTTATCATGGAAGCCAGAGAGGGAGACCCAATCTAATTCTGCGCTCCAGCAATATTCCACAAAGCAATATAACCAGACTGCGATCATATCACATCCAAAGGGAAAGAGCAATATTTTTCCATCATTCTTCTCTTCTTTCTCTCTTCCAATCCTCCCCTAATGCTGGCCTTTTTTTTTCGTTCTCTCCCAAGGCTTCCCTCTCTTATTGGACAGAATGAAAGGACTTCAGTCAAGTGCTGACACTCCGTTTCTCTACGAGGCCGGTGGCGCATCTAAAAGCGTCCTGTGGGGAAAATAGTTCCTCCACGCCATCTGTCATATAATTTGATTAATTAGCCGTTGGTACCACTGTTGCCCCCCGCAGTGGGACTGAGGGTCGGCACTCGTCCATCCCTCCATCTCTGCCGCTGATCAGATTTTTATGAAACTTCAGAGAAGGCAGTTTGTCAGTGCGCCAGAGTCTCGGCTAGGCTGTACCAATATTAAATACAGTGCGATTATTGCGGCCAAAATGATCTCAGTATATTATGTTGCCTCAACTCAAGCCACAAGTGGAGAGTTTGTGGTTCAATTTGTACTAATAACCAAAACATACATAACTGCAGCATAACTACTTTATATTCGGAAGAAAATGTAGTTACAAATCAGTAGAAGACGTTAGTGGTTCCCAGCAGGTTGAAGCACAAATATGAGGGAACAGGAGATGATTAGCAGAATAATGATAATAATAAATACAATTTTGCTGCACGAATGGTCATTTTTTTTCTATCTTGTTTGTAAGCTGCACTTTTTTCCTGGGTAAATACTGGTTAGTTTGAACTCTTCAAGCCCCTAAAAGTTATTCAGATGAAACAATCTGAAACATACATACATACATAAAAAAAGTTTGAAAGTATGACATATGCGGGTCAGCCCTATGTTCCCACAGCCCTATGTTCCCACAGCCCTATGTTCCCACAGCCCTATGGTCCCACAGCCCTATGGTCCCACAGCCCTATGGTCCCACAGCCCTATGGTCCCACAGCCCTATGTTCCCACAGCCCATGGTCCCAGCCCTATGTTCCCACAGCCCTATGTTCCCACAGCCCTATGGTCCCACAGCCCTATGGTCCCACAGCCCTATGGTCCCACAGCCCTATGGTCCCACAGCCCTATGGTCCCACAGTATATAATACTATTTTAATTATTGTGTCCACTTGTATAACCAAGTTCTTTTTTTATTTTATTTTTTTAGAATTTTTATTTTTCCTTTCACTCATTTATTTTCTCTGGATTTTCAATTATGTTTAAATATGTCATTCCATTATTTTCTACGTATATATATATATATATATATATATATATATATATATATTATTTATTTTATTTTTTCTTTAATTTAGAAGAAGATGCATATTTGTTGTGCTGTATTATGTACCTAATAAAAACTTGAATAAAAAAAATAAAAAAATAAAAACTTGCCCATTTGAACTAAATTCCTTTAGAACTCTCTCCACCTCTCTTTGTTTTGTTTCTGGTTGGCAACTTCTGACCAAACTACGCTGTGGCCGAGTTTATTCACATCAAACCAGTTGATGGAACACACAGTATTCTCACACTCATCACGTCAAAAAGAGACGCTTGGTCAGGCGCCTTTGGCGTTTGTTATTGATGCAAAAAGTCTCCTTCAGCGTCATATGTAGACTCTCTGGGTCAGGACTGTGTGTGTGTGTGTGTGTGTGTGTGTGTGTGTGTGTGTGTGTGTGTGTGTGTGGAGCCTCCTGTACTGTTGGAACAGAGTGTGTTGGATCGGTGTATCCCTGCAGGAGAACACACACACACACACACACACACACACACACACACACACACACACACTCTCAGATCAATCTCATGACATCAGAGCTTCAGTTGCTCAGTAACAACAGGTTCATCACTCAGGTGCACTGGCAGGTGAGCGGTATCCTCCACTTTGCGTCCAGAACATAATTTCAGTTGATGCCGACATTCTTTTTCTTATTAATGTGTCTTTTATTTTGGCGGAAGCACACTCATCCCACCTCCCTTCCCACAGGAGAGGGCTGGCTCTCCTCACGCCAGTGGCTGTGAAACACAGCACATTTTTCATTAACAGGATTACCGTCCAACAATATAAATACAGACAAGTGTGTGTTGTGTTGTGTTGTGTTGCCTAGGCTGCCAGTGAATGTAATCACTAACCATTCCCCTTTTTTTCTCTTCCACCGCCAAGACGTGAAAGCCAATCAGCCTACTCCAATATGTGCAACATCTCGGTGCCAGAACTGATTGAGAGTCTCAACAAGCGAAGGCTAAGCGGAGGAATGTTCTGGCAGCCTGCGGGGCGAGGGCGTTCGTTTTTGTTTCATCGCTTTAACTAATTCAGCATCTTTTTCTACAAAAGGACTTGGAACATTGGACCACGATGAGATGGCTCACCTTCTGAGCTACTTTTTTGCTCAGAGTGTTCACCTGTTAAATAAATGAACTGCCACGTAACACTTTTATTTTTATACCCATGTAAATAAAATCCCAATTTACATTCTGGTTTTGTTCCTGAGTGTCTTTCAGTGTGCCTGTAGATCTTTATAAAGTCAAAAAAATGCCATAATTGTAGTTTTTTAAGTTTACAATTAAAAAAAGTGTCTGAATTTAATAAGAGTCATTCAATTTGTTGTATGCAATTATTCTACACTATATATATACTGTATATAGTTTCATTTTACTTATGCTATAGCTCCACTGCTGTATCTTTTTTATCTTTTATGTTGTGTAGATGTAGTAGTTGCTATGGGAATTGTATAGTTATATGTAAAGTAAAAAACAAAGTATATCTGAACTTTGACTGATTGTTTCTTTTTGAGACTGCTGTTAATTAAAGTTATTGAACACATAGGAGCAGGTTGCATTCGCTAATTAAAAACACATTACATCATATTCAAACGGCGGAGGCATTTAATCAAAGCAATTATAAGTGCAAGGCCTTTGAAGGTTTTATTAAGAAAATGAGACATCAATAAGTGCCGAGGGTGTCGAGGTGCAGCCTGAAATGCTTTAATGACCTCATAATTACAAGGTCTTCATTTCAAAATGAAGTGCAACACACAGGCATCATTTGATGCAGATGAATAGACGCAGACGATGCACGCGTCCTAAAGAGAGCTTTCAAAGCTAGCCATAAATGACGTTTGACTATTCCTTCAAAAAAACACATTCTGTGGCCAGAGCAGCTCAGTTGGTAGAGGGGGCGCACATATGCAGAGGTTGATGCGTCGACGCAAAAGGTCCAGGGTTCGAGTCCGACCTGGGATGGTTTCCTGCATGTCCTCCCCCTCTCTCTCCCCCTTTCACAACTTTCCTATCCATTAAAGGCGGAAATGCCCAAAAAATGATCTTAAAACAAAAAAAACTGTCACTGCAAGATGCTTATACATCCGTTAGTCAGTCCTTCCAGAAAAATGCGGAGTTTTTTTTGTGATTGTTGCGGGTAAAAATCCTTGATTATGTGGCACGTTTTCCTTAAAAACTGCGATGGAATATGCGGGATATTTATGCGATGTTATGCGATGAAATTGTGGGAACTTGCAAAAACTGCGGCGTCATCGTGGCTTCATCGCGGGGTTTGCAGCTTTTAGATGATGTTCACGTCGGGTAATTACGTCACTTCATAACGTTCCCATGGCAACAGGGGAAAACGGCTGCTCTTGTGTGAAGTAAACGTAACATTTTTCATCTTTCTGCTAAGACATATGGGGCTTTTTTGCAACGAAAATGCGGGGATTATGAAATCATGCAAGCCCCGCATATTTTGCGCAGAAATCTGGAATTTATGTGGCGAAAGTGAGGCGTATTTGAAAAAATGCGGCCCCCCCCCCCCCACATAAATATGCGGACTTTGGCGTTTTTCTGGAGGGACTGCTTAGTATTACTATTCATGTGGATTTTTTATTTAGTATCCTGTTTATGATGTATGTGTATGTGTGTGATGCCTATAAGCTACTGGGACCTTGAGTTTCCCCTTGGTGATCAATAAAGTATCTCTCTATCTATCTAAAGTGTGTGAATGGTAAGCATCTCCTGCTGCCCTTTATTTGCATACTGACACTAACAGGTCTGCAGAGTCTCAGGGCCGCAGGGAAGCCCCTCACCACGCCGCCGTGTCGTGGACGGGGAGGAAGTGAACGATGAAGCAGAAAGGAAGAGGAGTCAGAGAAACATTGTGCTTCGTAAAACTAATCGCCAGCACAGCAAACGGCCATAAAAGGAAGGAAGTCATTATGTCCTTTCATGAACGAAAATTCTGGTTTCTTGAAATACTTTCCTCTGCTTTCTTCTCTCATCTTTTCCTACCTTAACATTTCCTTCCCTGCGTCCGTCATTCCCTTTCTTTTCTGCACCCTTTCCATTTCTTTTCTTTCTTTACATCCTCAATTTAATTTTTTTTCTTACAGTATATCACTTCCTTTTCCTTTCCTACACTGCCTCCCCTTTTTTCACAGCTTCCTCTTTTCCATCACTATACAGGTGCTGGTCATATAATTAGAACATCATGAAAAAGTTGATTTATTTCAGTAATTCCATTCAAAAAGTGAAACTTGTATAATGTATACCTTCATTCCACACAGACTGATATATTTCAAGTGTTTATTTCTTTTAATTTTGATGATTATAACTGACAACTAATGAAAACCCCAAATTCAGTATCTCAGAAAATTAGAATATTGTGACAAGGTTCAATATTGAAGACACCTGGTGCCACTTTAATCAGCTAATTAACTCAAAATACCTGCAAAGGCCTTTAAATTGTCTCTCAGTCTAGTTCTGTAGGCTACACAATCATGGGGAAGACTGCTGACTTGACAGCTGTCCAAAAGACAGCCACTGACACCTTGCACAAGGAGGGCAAGACACAAAAGGTCATTGCTAAAGAGACTGGCTGTTCACAGAGCTCTGTGTCCAAGCACATTAATAGAGAGGCGAAGGGAAGGAAAAGATGTGGTAGAAAAAAGTGTACAAGCAATAGGGATAACCGCACCCTGGAGAGGATTTTGAAACAAAACCCATTCAAAAATGTTGGGGGGATTCACAAAGAGTGGACTGCAGCTGGAGTCAGTGCTTCAAGAAGCACCACGCACAGACGTATGCAAGACATGGGTTTCAGCTGTCCCATTCCTTGTGTCAAGCCACTCCTGAACAAGACACTGCGTCAGAAGCGTCTCGCCTGGGCTAAAGACAAAAAGGACTGGACTGCTGCTGAGTGGTCCAAAGTTATGTTCTCTGATGAAAGTACATTTTGCATTTCAAGGTCCCAGAGTTTGGACTGAATCGCAATTAAAAGAAATGAACATTTGAAATATATCACTGTGTGTAATGAATTAATATAATATACAAATTTCACTTTTTGAATGGAATTACTGACATAAATTAACTTTTTCATGATATTCTAATTATATGACCAGCACCTGTAGTCTCCATTCCCTCACTGGCTCATCACTTCCTTCTCTATCTCTATATCCCTTTGCTCTTTCTCCTTTTACTTGTCCTCCTTCCCTACTGCCACCTGTTCTTCACTACGTCGTCTTTTCCATTCCTGCTTTCTCTTTTCCTTTACTCCTCCTTTTCTTCCCTGGCTTCTCACTTCTCTCGTTCTGTACTCCCTTCTCTTCCTCCTTGATTCCTCATTTCCTTTGTGCTATACCTTTCCCTGTTTCCTCCTTTTTTCTGTACCCTCACCTTTCCTTCACTAATGCTTCTGTTCCTTTGCTTTCTTCTCCTTCTCTTCCCTTTTTGTTCCTCCTTTCCTTCCACCTATGCTTCCTTGTTTCGTTCGCTGGTTCCCCTTTCCTTCTCTGCCCCCTTTTTCCTTTTCTATCTTTAGCTTTCCTTCCCTAATGCCTCCTCTCCTTCTTCATGTCCTACTCTCCCTTCCTACCTTGTCCTTTGCTTTCCTGCTTTCTCTTTTCATTCCCTCGCTCCTCATTCTCTTCAATAAGGCCTCCTTTCCACCACTGCCACCTCCTTAACATTTTCTACCATCTTTACTTTCTTCTTTGCCTGCCTTTTTTTACTTCTCACCTCATGTTCCTCTTTCACTCCACGTTTACTTCTCCATCCCTTACGTTCTATGCTCCTTACGTTCCTCTCTTCTCCTCTGTCCTTTCCTTCTTTATTGCCATCTTTCCTTCACTCCATCGTCCTTTCATTTCCAACTTTGTCTTTTCCTTTTCTACCCCCTCCTTTCCTTTCCTGCCTCCGTTACCTTCCCTATACTTTCACCTTTCTTTCAGTGATGCTTCCTTTGCTTCAGTACCTCCTCCTTTCACTACCTATACCTCTCTCCTTCATTGTTCATTCCCTGGTTCCTTTTGTCCCTGGCCTCCTTTCCTTCCCTATACCTCCTTCCCTACAATCACGTTTTAACGTGTTAAAGTCTGTGTTGCAGGGTTCATTTTCCAACGAATTTGCGCAATTTGCTTGTTGGTAATAAACAGTTAAACTGTTATCCATTGTATTTGATGTTGTTGGGTATCACAAAACAGAATATAATACGAAAAAGGAAGTACTATTTTACATCGGTTTGCAATGATTCTCCTTTCCCCCACAATGCACTGCATTACATCACGTTGGGGAGACGACAGACCAAAGCCCGCTTGAGAGTGACGAGAGAGAGAGTGTTCAGCGGTAGATAGAGCAGATTATAGGAATGTGTGTATGCTATCTTCAGCACAAACG
The DNA here is from genome assembly GCF_031162955.1 of Sander vitreus. Classification (NCBI taxonomy): domain Eukaryota; kingdom Metazoa; phylum Chordata; class Actinopteri; order Perciformes; family Percidae; genus Sander; species Sander vitreus. The sequence goes on from NC_135864.1 coordinate 3,169,213, forward strand.
GATTCAGGCAGAATGCCTTAAAATCCTGGATGCTGAGTGAGGCACGTCACATCTGCTGGTCGCGGGGTGAGCTCCTCGACCAGCATCCAAAATGCACTCACTTCCTTACAGAACAAGCTCTCCACCGCAGTTTCTGTGGAACGGCACCGCCCACACAAGCATCATGCCTTCTATTTCTAGGTCTAGATAAGTTTACCGGTACTTATCTGAACTAACGACATGATCACTGTCACTAGATATAAAGAAAATGTTGACTTTCACTCAGTGCTATTCACTGGCAGTAAAAAAAAAATTGTCATTATTGTATGCACTGCTGCACTGCTAAATGATAGCAACTCACCAGGACACTTCACCAACTCTCCACTCATTCTCCTCAGACAATTCCTCATTCGCCCTCTCGCGTCTGACAGGTTCGTAATTATACAGCTGTGGTCCATCATACAAGTTTATTAGTGGTTCTTGCCACTTCTTCCTCATCCCAGTCAGTCGCCAGTGTTCCAGTACTAGCCTCAGCTAGTCTCTTCCACGTCTCCCCAAAGTTACATCATCACAGAATTGCATTAGAAAAAACTGCTAATACCAAACATGACAAAAACTGGCCTTTAACACCATTTGGAGACATGTTTAAAATGATATACATATAGTGAGTGCTTTATGTACCCATTAATCGACAGTGGTGGATAACCTGCAACATTGGCTTTAAGTTCTGTTCACTGTTGTCTATGTCACATTCCTTCTTTCCTTTCCTCGCTTACTCCTAATGATTGTGTGGTAGGAGTTGAGTGGTGATGAGGGAAGAATTAAAGGAAAGCAGCAGGAGGAAGGACAAAAAAAGGTGGAACCCTTCACATTTTCCATCACCCCAGCAGCTGATGACGGGAATCCCAGAGAGTGCGCCCGCCGCTGGCCGGTTGGTTGGATATGGAGATAAAAGAGACGCCCTGGTTTTCCAAAGGCACCGAGCCCTTCGCCGCTTAGCGGGCGCCCGTGTGACCCTGTGGAGGTCGACGTGGGTGAAGTGCGAACGGGCTGAAAAATGTTCTCCTGTCTGGGATGTGGAGGAAAAAAAAAACACACACACACACACACACACACCGGGATATGAAATATTATCAGTTGTGTTGATTGAGCTTATTTGGGTCTCCTCGTATTTCTGCGACGTCAGCTGTTTTCCTGTTCAGAGGGGGATTTGATGACGGGTAATAAACTGCACCTGCTAAATAAAGCTCCACCCTGCCTCCGCCACCCTTCCCCTAATGGCAGGATAGTACATCTTACCATGCTTACCTCAAGGCTTTAAGAACTGGACAGCTTTGCTAATTTAGCATACTTTTAAAAGGGCGTGAGCTCATTTTAGAGGGTGCACGGCGTTCTGGTCGGACTTTGACGTCGACCTTGATGATCTGATTCTTTTCTTTTCCTTTTTCTTCTCTGTTGTCAGTCGCTGCACACACGAACCCCTTTTACGGGATATTTAAGACCCGATAAGCACCATTAACCGTTCTTTTAATGAACAGTGTGTCATTAATTCTAACGCTGTCAGGTAGAGTGCTAATTGGAACTAGAAGCGACGCGTCATATAATATGTTGACACCAGTTATTAACTTCCAATAATAATAACAAAGCTCCGAAATGTGTCTGGTTGTAAATAAATTGAGGGGGAAAAAAAGACAGTTTGCACAGCAGACTGCACATAATATCAACTCGTAATGAGCAACATGGATTAAACTGACAGTAATAATGGAAAATGAGTGTTGGCTTTTTGGTTAGCTCTCCGTGTAATAATTTACATCTGCTTCCATTTTGATTTTATTTGACCTTTTTTATTTAAACACGAGGCTCTTGCTGAAATTAGAAAAATATTTTTAGATCGCAGACTAGGGATGCACTGAATCCAGATTTTTGGGGTTCGGCCGAATACCGAATCCACTGGTTAAGATTCTGCCGAATACCAAATCCTACTCCCATCCTCAGTCCATTAACACAGTAAACACATAAATGAAGTAAACAATGTCCACACCAGTGTATTTTCATTTTATTTTAACTGGCTGCTGTCTGTAGATTCCTTCATGCACAACTCGTATTCTTCCAGATGTTGTAACAGCGGTGATGTTGTGTATAGTTTAGGGTCCTCGCCACCACGAGACAAATCGGCATTGCAAAATGAACATGTAGCTGGACTTGAATGGCCTTCTTTTGACTGAAAGTACTGCCAAACAACACTTTTTCTACTCAGGAGTTCCATTTCCACTTTCTCACAGCCTGCTGCATTGAAGCTCCACCTACGTAAACACCTTCCTGTAATCAACGGCGCCGTCATTACGTCGACCAGCGTAGAGCGCGTAGTGCAAGCGTAGGGTTCAGCAGAAACTGAACCCCGTCAAAAAGCCCAATATTCGGCCAAAGCCGAATCCTGGATTCGGTGGAAATTCGGGAGTAGCCAGACCCACGTGACGTGTTCGTCCAATCAGCTGCCGGTCAAGGGCGTGGAGCATCAACCATGGATGTATGACGTCACAACACCACGCTTCAGTCGTGTCACCACGCTTCAGTCGTCTCGCTCCAAAGCTAATCGCGGTCACTCTCTCACATTTGTCTTTCACACACTCCCCACAAACACACACACAGGCCAGCCCTGCTATTCTCTTAAAGAGATCAATGCACACACCAACGCACAAGTATAAACTTCAGGCCACTTATGGAGGCTACGGTGAAAGCTCTGCGTGGAGCCTTCGCAGGACCATAAATCACACTTTAGACACCAATGCAGGGGAAAATAGAGTCCAGGTTGAAAGATACCGAAATTACCCTCCAACTGAAAGTAACGCACACCCCTAAGCCAATCAAAATGGAGCATCCACCTGTCTCTCCATAGTGTAAGGAGGCTCCATGGTTGCAGGCTGCTGCCGCTGCACAGTGGAGTTTACTGATTAGTCCTGTTAATCTGGTGTAAGCAGAATGTAAACTTGCTGATGGTGACCTCACCAACAGCGCTGGTGCTTGTGATGCATTTATGCTCTGATCCAGTCCCAGCGGGGGCGGAGGGAGGGGGAGGAGGTGGGGGTACGCATCACATGTGGACAACCCAATATAGCGGGCGATTGTGCAGCTCTCAGCTCCCTGCTGACCTGCAGACCTTGATCAACGCTCTGGGCGATTCATAACAGCATGCAGGCAGGTCATTACATGAGGGATACAAGTGATGACAACAAGCAAACAAATGAGCAGCAGAGGTCAACAGGAAGCTTGCCGTCTCAGCCAGAGACTGAGGTCAAAGGAGGAACAAAACATTTTCTCGACAATCCATAAGTTATTTGAACTCTGTACATGTCATAACCCTGGCTCTAGGCCATGACAAAAACTGTGAAAGGACATAAGATGCCAATAATTTAAAGTATTAATTCCGAAAAGTATACATATAAGGTTAAAATAAATACAAGTGTGAGGTGTGAAAATCAGCAGTGGTGGAATGTAACAAAGTACATTTACTAGAGTACTGTACTTAAGTACAAATGTTGAGGTACTTGTACTTTACTTGAGTCTTTTCTTTTCATGCCGCTTTCTACTTCTACTCTGCTACATTTCACAGAGAAATATTGTACTTTCTACTCTACTACATTCATCTGACAGCTTTAGTTACTAGTTACTTAACAAATGAAGATTTTTGCACACAAAGCACATGTAGTTTATACAATCTATTTTATTATAAATTAAACCAGCCAACAATATAACAGCCTACAAGTCTAGCTGAAATAATTAGACCCAAGGTCCTATTTTCCGTTGGATCTGCCTCTGCTGAATTATTTTTTATCCAAAATGTGGGACAAAATTGATCCCCCCCTCAAAGTGATCAATGCTACTTCACCAATAGACCATTATACCTAAAACAGAAGTATTTAAAGTAAAGCGCTGTAATGTGAACTTCGTGCCATAGAAGGATTAAATCCGAGCAGCAGTTGCTGGTTGTATTTAGCCGCTACAGAGCTCCAGGACGCCAGCTACCAGCGGCAGGTGTTTAGCCGCCAATAGGTGACTGTGAGCCGGCTACAGACACCGCCAGATAATGGTCCTTTCCGGGGCCGTTGTAGTGGCGTTAAGCCAGAAAAGGTGAGCGTCGTGCCGTTTCCGATTCCGTTAAGTTTAGGAAAAAGATCGAATTTGGATCAAACCTCTCCCAAGAACGAACAAGTGTTTCTTGGGTGAAAGTATTTTGTTTTTGCCACATATGGTGAACTCCGCTCCCCAGTTTGAACACGCTGTGTTTTATGTTGACACCACGTTCATTTTAAGCTTATTTTCCATTGAATATTGAGGTTCATAAATAAGTGTTTGGCGTGGCTGGCCAAGTGGCTCTATCTATGGTATTTAAAGGGGGATTTAATTCTTGCATGTTTTGTGTTGTTGTGCATGATCAAAGACATCTCCCCCCCCCGGTTTCTTCACAAATCGCACCCTGCGCGCGATTTTGCACCGGACGTCACTAAACGTGATGACGTCATCATGAGCTTACGATGTAATGACGCGAAAGACAGAAGCTTTAGCTTTCTGAGGCAAAAAGAATAAACGCTCTAGCGATTATGGTTTCATTTTAAATCGTTGTAAATGTTTTCATACGGGTTCTCTAAGGTTAAGAAGCACATCATACTGGAGCGATCAGATTATTGATTATTGACATTGAAACCATTTGAAGTGTTTTGCTCCACTTTGTAACATAATCCGATTGAGACATTTTATGTCTGTCAGCATGTTATCTTATGCCCTCGCTGTGTACACACCATAATGAACACCCCAGGGAGAAAACACACACACACACACATATCTGCTGTAATAAGATGAGCTTCTTGTTCTTTAAAAGCTGCCGCAGCGATCACACACTGAACCTTTTGATGGAACGAGGCTGCCTGATGATCCTATTTACCTTCGCTGAGGCTTTGTTAACTCCACCGCCATTCCCTTCAGGCCCGTTCATCTCACACTGTGACTATATATATACCAGCCGCCTGTCAGAGGACTCCAGTGGTTAATGTTAAAACAAGGAGGGCCGGGACACAAGGCATGTTTCACACTTCCTCTGCCTTTTATTTCCTTTATTCTTACTTATTAGGTAGAGCCGACGACTCACTTCCTCCTGCGGGGAAATTGTGAGCTGGTGGGAAGCAAACCTGATTTCACAGACAGGATTACTGCACTCCGACACACTGAAGACTAACACGGAAGGAAAAGAAGATTTCCAGGACACCCTAAACACATTTCTTTTATGTTTTTAAATACAAGAAAGTTCGTGTTTGTCACACTTCTGCCACACACATTTGAAACCACACAGTCTCGGCTGGAGGTTTCATTAATCAATAGCCATTCAACAGAGCTGCAGTTCTAAGTCCTTTCTACATTACAGAATGGAGAAATTTGAAGTGCCAAACATGCCAAAAACTTGAGAAAACAGGTAAATCGAGAAAAACATAAATATCAAAGATAGCATAGAAACAGTCCTGTGTTTATTACAATCACAATATAAACGTGTTGGATAGAACAAACGACAAACTGGGGATTCAGTTATTATTAGACCCTATTTACACCTGGTATCTAGCCTGGCTCCGCCCTCCTACCTACTTCCGCTACTACCTCAATTTTCATTTTCCTTCAGTACGCCGTCTGGGTTTGCGGTATATTCTTTGTTTTTCTCTGCTCAAATTTTTACCGGTCCAATCGGCGAACAGAGGGAGTGGCTGAGAACGATGACGTTGAGGTTGTGCACTAGTTTGAGTTGTAGTTCCGTAATGGCGGCGGAGAAAGATGCGAGCGAAGCCATTCGGTTCGTTGTGGCAACGCTGCCAAATATCGAGAAGTTAAAGCCCGAGCAAGAACAATGTTTGCTGAGTCTTGTTGGTGGCCATGGTTTTGTGGACCTCCCCCCCCCGGGCTCGGGAAAAGTCTGATTTTCCAGCTCGCTCCGTTAGTGGTGAAGGAGTTGGCTAAGGCTAACCTTAACGATGCTAACCCGATGTCACGACCAAACATTAGCGATTGGTTATGGCAGATCCAGAGTGGCTCTGGGCAGATCCAATAGTTTTAAACTTCAACAGAGTACCCGCCTTCAAGGAAGTTAACACTTGTCAATGGAGAGTGGTCAGATTCTCTGTTCAAGTGTCTGTATTTTACGAGATGGGAGTGAGAATGTTTAAAACCATAACGGGGCAGTAATTACAACGGTCATATATGTTGTTTTGGGCGTCATTGACAATCGACCTATTCTGGTGGAATAACAAGCATTGTCTTGAGTGGCTGCGATTGCTGGCGGGCGGCCACAGCGCCGCCAGAACAAGGCGTAGACACGCCTGGTGGAATCAAGGGGTAACAGTTAGTTTAAGTAACGTTAGCCTATAGTAAACAAGACCACCAGAAAATTATCTGAAAACAGGACTGTGGATAGTTGTTTTCAGGTTTATCTGCATTACTGTGGACGTGGTCTCACATTCACCTCCGCTTTGACAACATGACATCAAGACTTTGCGTAAACATATATTATATATTATCTGTATGCATTTTGAGCTATCTGCATCTATGTCTACGCTGTATATAGCAGACGTAAACATACACGCCACTTGGCGTGTTATCGGCACTTGGCGTGTTATCAGCACTTGGCGTGTTATCGCAAGAAGAAAGCTACGGTTGGGTTTAGGAACAGAAGAACGGCATTGGCTATAGTAAAAGAAGAAAACAACGGTTGAGTTTAGGAAACGTGACTCGCGGGACACGAAGGAAACGTGACACGCGGGACACAATCCCCGGTCTCCTGGGTGAAAGTCCTGTGTTAGACCCATCCACCACCCCGACCAACCTCCTTCCGCCCTTTCATACTACACGCTATGCCATAAATTCACACGCAATCGCAAGGTAATGTAAGTCAATGGAGGCCAAACGGCGTTGATAAACACGCTAAAAAGCGAGTATGCGTCTTGATAACACACCAAAATGGCATACGAATTGGCGTGTCATACATACACCACTTCATGAGATCAGTCTGGCTTTGAGGATAATTAACACAAAGACAAACCTTGGGTGTCACGTTCAAGTCAAACTGGCTCAGATGTGTGCAGATGTTCAGGATGTTAAACATGTTACAGGACGTATCTGTTGTGGTGGAGCCACATGGAAGCTGGAGACCCTGCAGCTGAAAGGTGTGAAGCTCTTCATTTGCAGATGCGATCCACTTGATCAATAAGTAGACCATGCAAATGTCAATACACTTTACGTTTTTTCTGCTCCAGTAATTTAAGCAAAACGTAAAGATTAAACATTTTGTATGGAGTGGTTTTCACTCGACCCCTCAGGCTGCTGTGGCTTCCTACCACATCTGCCTTTTTATAGATCTGATGGATTACTACGCGGTACAGCCTGTGCCAAAATGCAAGTCACAGTCACGGAAACCACAGGAGTGTGCTTTTCTACGGGTGGGATGTGGGTGAGCCCTTGGGGACCATTGTGTGTTTGCATGTGGATTTTAAAAGCACCCCCCTTTGAAGGCAGGTTTCAACATCATACAGACTTGTCTCGTTAACCACTGAGGTAAAATGGCTAACCCCAACCAATAGAGCTGCTTCGTAGGGCGGGTCTTGGCGTGGCCATAGTGGGATCCGTAATTCCGGACAAGTGGGCTGTAGGACCAAAGGGAATTTTTCGAGTTATTGAGAGGTCGGAACAATGGAGCGTCAGAGAAATGGGCAGTCCCCCTTTGTGTCGCTTTCAGAATCAACTCATAGGGATCAAGCCAGTAGATGATAGGACTCAAACCACAAAACAATCCTGATCGGATTGTTTCACAATAACTGGTAAGAGCTAATGAGGTTTAACCATGTATCATCTAATTTAAATAGCTTACATTACTGTATTGTGTCAAGAATTAACTTCATTTAATATTGTATGTGGCGATTTCTTTTGCAAAAACAACCCAGAGAGTTTTTCTCCTATCCCAGAATGCATCTGGGATGTAGCCAGACCTTACTCCACAGCGCTGTGGAGATAAAAGTCTGGCACTGTGGGACTAATAATAAATTAAAGATAAAACTGACAGGAATGCAGCCATTTGGTTTGGACATATTCTTTAAACTGCAGTAAAGTGTGTGATTGAATTGTTGGACATGTTGACCTGTTGGTGGCGGCTTTGATAAAAAAAAATTGTTTTACTTGATTTGCTAAATTCTTTGACAGCTAAGGAATTTTTGTGCTGACTTTTGTAGGGCTTCATGTCGACAAAAATGCGACAAAAAGCGTAAAAAATGTTACGTAGGTAAACCGTTCAATGCAGTAGGCTGTGAGAAAGTGAAAATGGAACTCGTGAGCAGAAAAAGTGTTGTTTGGCAGTACTTTCAGTCAAAAGAAGGCCATTCAAGTCCAGCTACATGTTCAATCTGCAATGCTGATTAGTCTGGTGGTGGCGAGGACCCTAAACAATACACAACATCACCGCTGTTACAACATTTGTATGAAACATCCGAAAGAATACAAGTTGTTCATGAAGGAATTTACAGACAGCATCCAAAATGCAGCAACTTCAGGTACGGCAAAAGAAGGACAGTCACAGCTAAAAACTTGTGTTAACCAGACAGTGCCTCTCCTGGACTGTCAGCTGTTCTCTCGGCAAATGAGTCTCTCTACAGTGGGAGCAGAGCGACCAAACGGCCGGCTGCTGCTCGTTAGCTAACGTTAGCTTTCTAATTTCACCCACCCAACATGCCTTCATCATATACTGGTTAGCAAAAATTTGTATCACAAAATTGTCACTCACCTGGCGATAGCGATGTGCTTTCCTACGATGTGAAAAGAGCGTGTGGATTCAACATTAAGTTGTTACATTTAACTATTTTAGAAGCTGTGGATGTCGTTTACTTCATTAATGTGTTTACTGTGTTAATGGACTGAGGATGGGAGTAGGATTCGGTATTCGGTTTCAGATCCGGCAGAATCTTAACCAGTTGATTTGGTATTTGGCCAAACCCCAAAAATCTGGATTCTAGGGGGCGACCTCTAGCTCACCCAGTAAGAGCGTGGGGTCCATAAGCAGCAAGTTAGCTAAAATGGCGGCAGCTGCACCGGAGGCTAACGAGGATTTTTCTTTGAGTATGCTGACTACGGAGCTGTAAAAACAGCGCGAATATTTCAAAGAGGATATGAGTATGTGAATCAAGTCTTCCCTAGCACCAATTCAACTATCCATAGAATCTTTTCAAGAAACCGTGGATGCGTTCGGAAAGCATCTCACAACCGTGGAAACTACGGTGGGGGAAAACTTTGAGGCCCTTGTTAAAGCGGAGGCAGACATCGCTGCGTTAAAAACAACCAACGAGGCGCTGCTAGACCATTTGGACGATCTGGAAAATCATTCACGCAGGGCAAATCTTTGGATCATAAATGTGCCTGAGGACAGTGAAATCGGAACGGACATGATTAAGTTCACTTCTGACCTACTGAAAGACATCATGGAGGATCAGGTGTTCGAGAAGCCACCAGAACTGGAAAGAGCACATCGCGGACTGGCACCCAAACCCAGAGATGGCCTGCCTCCAAGACCTATTATCGTATGTTTTCATCGATTCCAGGAGAAGGAACGAGCTTTGCGCTGGGCTAGGCAACACGAGCTGCAGTACTGAGGGTAGACTCTCAGATTCTACCCTGACCTAAGCACGGCACTCTCCAAGAAGCACGCTGCATTTAAGAACATTAAAACAACGCTCTACCAGAAAGGGATCCGTTTCAGACTCCTCGACCCTGCCCGCTTGCGATTCACACACACACACACACAACGGGGAAACCTTCACTTTTGAATCAGCACCTGAAGCCGAAGCCTTTTACGAACGACGGATCAACGCAACAGTTGCTGCAGGGGAGTAATTTGCTAACTACATAATTCTAACCAACTAGGTATGCACACGGCTATTTCTGTTGCAAGTTTTATTTATTTATTTATTTTTTTTTTCCTCCACTATGACGGTTGCTGTCGTAGTTTGGGGGGCACCGCTAAAAAACACCGGTGAATGTACTGTTCATGACGGATGACATCTACGCCCGGAAGACGGATTATATATATATATTTTTTTTTTTTTTCGTGTGTGCCTGTCTAAATACAGTATTTAAAAATTGCTGTGATGTGTAAGGATTAGGTTGCCGGGGGGCTCAACAGTTAAGTAGATAATGAAGAGTTACTGGGAGTACAACGAGGTTATAGGAGTCATGCAGCTTACCTCAGTTGGGGAGGTAAACATAGGAAAGAGTGTTCTAATGTTCATATGCTGGTTTACTGCCTTATTGATTGTGTTTTTCTTTTCTTTTGTTTTTCTTCAATGATACTCCACTTGTTTTTTTGGGGGGTGAGAAATTTAGCTGGGTACCAGCTTTGTCTATGCCACAGGTGCAGGGTTTATCTTTGTATAGTGAACTATATCCGATGTTTAAACAGGAATGACAGGAAAGTCGTGTATTAGGTTCACATCATGGAATGTTAAAGGTCTTAATGGTCCTATAAAGAGGTCAAAAATCTTTTCCCATCTTAAGCGTCTTAAATCCGATATCTTCCTTCAAGAGACACATTTACTCATTTCAGATCATCTTAGGTTGCACAAACCATGGGTGGGACACATTTTCCATTCTAAATGTAATGCTAAGGCAAGAGGAACAGCTATAATGATCAAAAAAATTCAATTCTCTGCCTCTACAGTTATTGCTGACCCTCAGGGTCGTTTTATCATGGTGTCTGGAGAACTATTTAATACCCAGGTCTTACTGGTGAATGTTTCCGGCCCTAATTGGGATGATAAGAATTAAATAATATCGTAAATAAGCCGATTGCTGCTTTACCTAGCTTTAATTCACATTATTTGACTTTAGGTGGTGATCTAAACTGTGTAATGGACCCAAATTTGGACCGCTCCAACCCAAAAACGCAGGCCCCTTCTAAAATGGCAAATGAAATGTTTGAGCCAGACTGGCTGCGTAGACCCCTGGCGCTTTTACAACCTCCATAATAAGGTCTATTCTTTTTTTTTTCCACATGTACATCATTGCTACTCAAGAATTGACTACTTTTTTAAATCGACAAAAATCTCCTTTCTTCAGTAAAGGGAGTTGAATATTCTGCTATTGTAGAATCTGATCATGCTCCCTTACTACTAGATCTCTCTGTCACAGTAAGTCAGGAAAGACTAGGCTTGGACCCAAATGCAGTTGGAGGTAATTTATAACTCTCCACGGGGAAGAAGTTAAATCCCGAGCATTGTGGTTGGAGTCCTGTCATCTACTGGCTTGATCCCCTATGAGTTGATTCTGAAAGCGACACAAAGGGGACTGCCCATTTCTCTGACGCTCCATTGTTCCGACCTCTCAATAACTCGAAAAATTCCCTTTGGTCCTACAGCCCACTTGTCCGGAATTACGGATCCCACTATGGCCACGCCAAGACCCGCCCCCTACGAAGCAGCTCTATTGGTTGGGGTTAGCCATTTTACCTCGAGTGGTTAACGAGATAAGTCTGTATGATGTTGAAACCTGCCTTCAAAGGGGGGTGCTTTTAAAATCCACATGCAAACACACAATGGTCCCCAAGGGCTCACCCACATCCCACCCGTGTGGGATCCGTGACTCTTTGTTTATAAATTATAAACAAAGAGTCTTACACAAAATGTCCTCAGGAAGGTAGCCAGGTAGGAACAAACGAAACACAGAATCCACAACAGCACTGAGAACACATCCAACAGCAACCACGGCAACAGAATAAACAGCAAACACAATGAACAATGATCCGAGAAGAGACAAATACAGAACAGACACTAAATACACCAGGTAACGAGGACTAACACTGGACAGGTGACACAACAGGTGAAACAAATCAGGGTGGGGCAGAACAATCAAAAAAGGAGGGAAACAAACAAAGACAGGAAGAAAGCTAGACAAGACAAGGGGGACAAGACAGACTACAAAATAAAACATCCATCTAATTTAACGAACCACATATGGCGATTAAATTCTTCACTATTGTCAGATGACTCGTTTTGCAAACATGTATCCTCTTCAATTGACAATTTTTTTAAATTCAACTCAACGGAGCAAGTCTCCCCCTCTCTCCTCTGGGAGACCCTGAAAGTAGTGCTCAGGGGGGACATTATATCATATACTGCTTTTATTAACAAAGATAGGGAAAAGAAAAGGCAACAGCTAATGGATATGATATCCAAAATTGATAGTCAATACTCATTGACTACTTACTACTAATTTCATCAAGTCACATAGAACGGCTTATTCTCCGGTCGCGAGGTTTTTTCTATGAACACGGTGATAAGGCCGGTCGACTTTTAGCCCATCAACTTAAATCCAGAGCATCAGCTCAACATATTTCTCAAATTACAAATGATGCTGGGGATTTAACTATTGATCCCCTTACAATTAATAACATGTTTATGAACTTTTATTCTAGCCTTTATAAATCAGAAACCCCTAAGGATCAGTCTAAATTGATAGAGTTTTTTGACATCATAAATGTCCCCACTATCTCACCGGAACATAAAAAAGACTTAGATCATCCCCTTCAGCTTCAAGAAATATCTGCGACCATATCAGCGATGCAAAGCGGCAAGGCCCCAGGGCCCGATGGCTTTCCGACCAAATTCTATAAGACATTTTCTACCAAATTATCGCCACTCCTGCTCAATATGTTTGAATATTCTTTGTCTCAAGGATCTTTACCAGAGTCCCTTACCGAAGCACTGATTATGCTTCTATTGACGCCTGAGAAAGACCCAACACAATGTAGCTCATATCGACCAATTTCTTTGCTAAATGCAGACGTCAAAATTTTAGCCAAATTACTGGCTATCCGATTGGAGTCTCCCTTAGTCAGTATCATTTCAGCTAATCAGACTGGTTTTATAAAAGGTCGGCACATCTTCTCTAACGTTCGTCGTCTTTTGAATGTTCTTTACACCCCCCAATCCCAGGACACCCCTGAAATTGTAGTTTCGCTAAATGCTGAAAAGGCATTTGATCGGGTAGAATGGGACTATCTTTTTTTTGCCATGAATAAGTTCGGATTCGGCCCCAGATTTATAGAGTGGACCCGTCTTTTGTACACTTCCCCAGTTGCGTCAGTGGTTACTAATAAATGGCATTCCAAAAAATTTTCTCTATCAAGGGGCACTCGGCAGGGGTGCCCATTAAGCCCCCTTTTGTTTACAATTGCAATTGAACCACTCTCTTTGGTATTAAAATCCACACCTTCTTTTCATGGTATAAATAGGTGAGGTGTTGAACATAAACTCTCATTATACGCTGATGACTTGCTTCTTTACATCTCAGATCCTTTATCATGCATCAATGATATTATCAAAATCTTGCACAATTTGGAGCTTTCTCAGGCTATAAATTGAATATCTCTAAAAGTGAATGCATGCCTGTTAACACACTTGCAAGGCATATGCCTGATTCTGCCTTCCCCTTTCGCTTGGCCAGATCTGGGTTTAAATATCTGGGCATCAATATTGCACATAACTTTAGAGGACTATTTGAATATTTGAAAATCATTTTACTCCTCTTTTGATTAAAATTGAATCCAATCTTCAAAAATGGAGGCTTCTTCATCTAACCCTGGCTGGTAGGGTGAACTGTGTTAAAATGACAGTTCTCCCGAGATTCTTATATTTATTTCACTGCCTACCCATCTTCCTATCCAAAGCTTGATTCAACAGATTAGACAAACTTATCTCCAGTTTTTTATGGGATGGAAAAACCCCTAGGATTCAGAAAGAGTTTCTCCAGAAGCACAGGAGTGATGTGGGTTTAGCTCTCCCTAATTTCTTATATTATTATTGGGCAGCCCAAGTTCAAAAGATAGTCTACTGGATGCACTCATCAGGTACCACCGATTGGTGTGAAACAGAATCTAAATCCTGCACAGCAACCTCTCTACAAGCCCTATTAACATCTAGCCTACCTATTAAAATAGCACAATATACATTAAATCCGGTTGTTCATTCTACTCTTAAAATTTGGACTCAGCTACGCCAACATTTGCAGTTAAGACAAGCACTTTTGCTTCAGAGCCCAATAAGCACCAATCATGCATTCTTCCCTGCTCAACTAGACTCTGCATTTAAACAATGGCAAGATAAGGGCTCTATTTGGTGATCTTTATATTGATGGTCTTTTTGCTAGTTTTAATGATTTGCGTTCTAAACTTAATCTTAATCAAGCTGACCTTTTTCGTTATTTTCAGGTATGACATTTTGTGAATGCCCAAAGCCCATCATTTCCACATATTCCATCTAAGTCTCCTGCAGACTCTCTGTTTGAAGCTCCCCTCCATCTACAAGGTTTTATCTCAAGAATATATACAATTTTCATGTCTTTAAAAAGTGTAGGAACAGACAAAGTTAAAAGTAGATGGGAGAAAGAGCTTGGAACAGTATTCGCAGAGGAGTTCTGGAGCAATGCCCTCCATAGAGTGAATGGTAGTACCTCTTGTGCCCGATTGAGTCTTATACAGTTTAAGGTTTTGCACCGTGTGCAACTAAGCAGAACAAGGATTGTCTCTTTTAATCCTACTTTTGATAAGACCTGTATAAGATGTCACACTGGAGAAGCTGATCTGACTCACATGTTTTGGACGTGTCCTACACTTACTGTTTACTGGTCAACTATATTTGATACACTCTCTCAAGTATGTAACGTACAACTGAAACCAAGTGCTGAATTTGTTATATTTGGTGCTCCAGCTGATGAATCGAATCTGACTCGAAGGCAACTAAACATTATTGCTTTTGCATCCTTATTGGCTCGCAGACGGGTGTTATTACAATGGAAATCTGCAAACCCACCTAAAGCATCGCATTGGCTTCAGGATGTGATGTTATACCTACATTTGGAAAAGATTAAATATTCAATTAGACGCTCCCATACATTTTCATGTCTGGCAACCCTTATTTTCCTATTTCTCTGCCATAAATGTACTTCCTGGGGAGTAGTGGGATTTACATTGGTACCTTTTACACACACCTCTCTGTATGACAAACTTGTGGTCTTTGATGCTTCGGCACAAGTGCTCCAGGTGTTTGTATTCATTGTTGTATCATTGTTACACTTTTGATTGTGGTGTCCAACTGTTTTTCTCTCTCTTTTTAATTTGTTTTAATTTAAAAAAAAATTGTATTAATAAATTTTTAAAAAAAATTTAATTTATTTTTAATCTTATTTTATTTTAATATTGTACCATTATTATTATTATTATTATTATTCTCATCATATTTTGTACTACTACTATTAATGAATATTATGTAAGGCAGACTGTTCTGGGTTGGTCGGGGAGGGATTGAAAATGTAAAAGATACAATCTCTGTACAAACAATAGCATTTGTCCTTGAAATAAAGATATATAAAAAATAAAAAAATAAAAAGTTTAACCACATTTTATGGGAATACATCAGAAAGCTTTGGATGAAATGTTCTCAGCACGACTCCAGTCTGCCAGTAAAGGGAGTTCAATGTGACTAAACATTGCTTTAGTATTATTTGCTTGGTACTGAGAATCATCTCCATTCTTCTCCTTCTTCTTTGTATCAAGATACAGACACGTGAAGACAATTTTGGCTTAAATATTCCACAAACTCCGCTAAAAGGTCTTCAAGCTGTTTGTGAATGAGAATTCGGGGTTTAATTAAGAGGCTGACATGTTTTTGCAAAGCTTCAATCTAACACTGAATGTTTCAGCAGTTGATATTTTTTGCTGTTAAAAACACGCTGGATGTTTTTTCCGACCTTTGATACATGTGGTTATTACTCATTAGCGTGAAATGATGTTTTATCATTCACTAAAAGCAGCTGCCTTCCTTTATACCGATCCATTTGCTGCTGTGAAAACACTTTCACATCCCTGTTGTGTTATTAATATTTCTGTCGATACAAATGAAACAGGTCAAAGCACCAAAAGAAAACACAGAGCTATTTCCCTTTCATCCACCTCCTCATAAACACAGAGAACACAGAGAACGTGGATTAAATTAGAAAACCCGGCTCTGCTGTTTAATCCGCTGAGTGATGAGGGCAGTTTGTTTTCCTGATGACAGTACAGGTCTAAGGACGCAGGTCTAACACCCTCAGGGAAATTACAGCCATTTTGTATTCATGCTGTCACAGCCACCCTACACCGTGATGCAAAATTACTGCCCAGTGAAAACTAAGTATTTCCAATAGAGCTCAACAGTGTGGTTCTGGAAGTGAAAATCCCATTTATTTTCTCCATTAAGATTTTGATTATTAGCCAATAATGTCTAAACCATCCAAGGTAGACTTACTTCGAGCTACCAGTTTGTGAAACAAAGATTTCTGTTCCTGTAGAAGTTCGGATATCAACCTTGTTTTAAAGGAACACGCCGACTTATTGGGACTTTAGCTTATTCACCGTTTCCCCCAGAGTTAGATAAGTCCATACATACCCTTCTCATCTCCGTGCGTGTTGTAACTCTGTCTGATGCACCCACCACTAGCATAGCTTAGCACAGATCCTGTTAGCCTACTGCTCCCAATAAGTGACAAAATAACGCCAACATTTTCCTATTTACATATTGTGATTTGTATAGTCACAGCATGTACAAACAAGGGCACATGAAACACAGCCATCTTCTAACCGTATACGTACTGGGAACTATATTCTCAGAAGGCGAAGCACTGCTACTTGGGCGGAGTGATTTGCTCGCAGCACCTGAGAAGCCCCGTGGCGAGGAGCAGAGAGTGACAACGGTGCTTTTCAGGTGTTGCGCTAATCACTCTGCCCAAGACAAAAAAGTCGGCGTGTTCCTTTAAGAAAAACATGTTTTATCTCACAATGTCATGGAGTACTACATTACCCACAATCCTAAGCGTAACAGCGACATCTCTGATTGATGGAGCTCGCTCTCGAACCATGGAAATGTTTACCCCAGCCACAAACAGCTAGTGAACTGCTACCACTGACGTCTTTAATCGTTTCTGTACACAGTCTTGTACATTTGCTTTTCAAAAAGTTCTCTTCTGAATCAAATGTTTTATAATCGAATAATAAAGTTGAGCTATCGGTCGTATCCGCTGCAGTTGGTAGTTGAGTTCAGCCTACAAAACGTGACTGTGAGTTTTTTGGTATATCCAAGACACCCAGTTCCAGGAATGCACTAATATTTTGTTGGTAGTACCAGTTTGCAACAATTATTAGTTAACATTAAGTTTTAAACACTTCGGAGAAAAAAAAAACAATTTATTGGATATACCAAAAAAACGTTTTTGCAATCTCGTACGATCGTGCGAGATCTCGCGAGATCCTGCACAGAGCACGACATATATTAACGGAGAGGCTACCGGTAAAGTAGTGAAGAAGGAGCAAGAAGTGAGAGAACAGCAGAAGAGATCAACGAAATGGCAGAGTTTGAGGTTAGCATCAAACGCGACGATGAGTGGCTCAATTTCTTTTCTTTTTTTTTTACAATTTATTTATTGAAAAATTTACAAAAAATAACAACAACAACAACAACAAAACCCAACAACAATGTAATGGAGTCATCATAATTTAACATTTGACCCTGGGCATCACAATTAGGAGATATTCCATTACGTAGAAAGGTTACAAATCCTCCCCAACATTTATCGAAGAGTGACGGCTTTTTCTTAAGATTAAACATGATCTTCTCTGACGTTAAGTATGATGAGAGCCACAAAAAAACCCAGGGGGTTCCTCATTTTTCCAGTGAATGGCTATACATTTATTAGCTGCGATCAGGGCTAGTCTGATAAAGCGAGTATTGCCTCTCGCATTGATTGGTAAAACTGACAGATCCCCCAATAGTGTCAGTCGTGGGTTGGTTGGGATTTCCACCCCCACAATTGTTTTAACTATGTCCAAGATGGATCTCCAGTACTGCTCCAGATGTCTACATGTCCAGAACATATGTAGAAGAGTACCTGCTTCAGTCTTACATCTGGGACAGTATTCGGAGTAGCTACTATTCATCCTATGAAGGTGCTGAGGTGTCAGATAAACCCTGTGAATAAGATTAAACTGCAAGAGTTTGTGTCTACTGTTGTAGGAGAATGATTGAGAGCTCTTACAAATCTCCTCCCATTCAAAGTCCTCGAAAGCATAATCAATGTCCATTTCCCACTTGAGTGGCTCAATTTCGATGGTATTGATGATACCTATTCGAGCCTGAATACATGGACGAGGAGCTAAAACTAATGGAGGAGAACCGGAGAGCTAGCTAGCTAGCAGCGCTAGCAGCAGAGAGTAGAAGCCATCAGGCAAGTGTTATTTAAATAAACTCCTGGTGTAGTTACAAACTTCCAAATGCCTCGTTTTATGAGTACAGAACCTATTTGTACTACTGTAGAAGTCTGGTACCATTCCGGGTATTATCAGTGGGGTAATTTACGAGATACACAGTTGGTTCCATTAGCGCCTGCACTAAGCCATTCGGCAGATAGCGCTAACTCACCCAATTTTCGACCAAGGGAAAAAAGCTTCTGGGGGGGTGTTTGGCTCGAGGTCATGGTGCAAAGGACCCTAGGGTGAAATTACTCCGAACCATCCCTTTAATTTTAGGCACCAAAACAACTAGTTAAGTTTATGAAAAAGATCGCAGGTGTACACACACTCCCGGGGAACGAACACACGTTTCCTGGATGAAAGTATTTTGTTATCCCCTCAGGTTTTTAAGCTTAAAAAAAACCCCAAAAAAAACTTAAGTCATGAGTTTTTTACCCTGTTATAGTGAATATTACCACACAGTAGCTTTTAGGCATTTTTCTGTTGTTTGCTAGCAGACGAAATTGACGGGGAGGAAACCTTGCATACAAGTGAATGGAGATCGAAGAGATTGGTGATACTAAGTAGTGCTTGCTACAGTTGCATTTCTTTTTTTTTTGCATGATTTTTTGGGGGCGTTTCCCTTTATTTGAAAGTGGATAGATATGAAAGGGGGAGAGAGATGGGGGACGACACGCAGCAAAGGGCAGCAGGTTGGATTCAAACCCTGCGCCACTGCAGGACTCAGCCAACATGGGGCGAACGCTCTTACTGGGTGAGCTAGAGCAGTGGTTCCCAACCTTTTTTCCCTGGCGCCCCCCCCCACTCATGTCTAAGAAAAGCTGAGCCCCCCCCCCGAAACCGAAGTTGAGGTAACTCTCGAGATAGAGCCTTACTTTCGTTTTTGATAAAGAGGAGTTATGAGCACTTTTACGTTTCTCCGCCATGTTTCATTCATAAAATAGTGATGCTGTGGCGGCAGGAAAAATGAGGATGCTAGCAGCTAGCAGCTAGCAGCTGACCTGATGACAGCAAGGGTCCCAGGTTAAGAGGTCCCGGAGGTTTGGCCTACTAAGTAGCCTGCCTACAATTTTAAGCAAGAACAAAAATAAATAGTTTTCATACATACTTTTGTATACATTATATATTCTAGTGTATTATCATAATTTGTTTAACATGTGGAAATATTTTTTTTTTTTCCTCAACCTCAAACCAGATAAAGACTAGTGATCTTTGCCACCCCCCTGAGGGGTGCCCGGACCCCAGGTTGGGAACCACTGAGCTGGAGGCCGCCCATACAGTTGCATTTCTAGTGATGAGTCAGCGAAAACACGCTTTATTTATGTAATTCATGCTTCGTTCTATCGCCGCTCGCTCTCTTCAGTCACTCTCTAGCTCTCTCCACCACATACCGTGCTCGCGGGCTCACGTTGAGCCTCCGTCTAAAACTCTGCCATTTCCACCAGCTGACAGTTCGTGACATAGAAATAAAATGGATTAGGGATCATTTTATTTCTATAGTTTATAGCTGACTCCACCAGCTGACTTCTCTATCGGCTGTAGAAACAGGAGACGTCTCTTACGTTCTAAAACCAGCCTCTGGAGACTTGACCAGCTGACTTCTCTATCGGCTGTAGAAACAGGAGACGTCTCTTACGTTCTAAAACCAGCCTCTGGAGACTTGACCAGCTGACTTCTCTATCGGCTGTAGAAACAGGAGACGTCTCTTACATTCTAAAACCAGCCTCTGGAGACTCCACCAGCTGACTTCTCTATTGGCTGTAGAAACAGGAAATGTCTCTTACGTTCTAAAACCAGCCTCTGGAGACTCCACCAGCTGACTTCTCTATCGGCTGTAGAAACAGGAGACGTCTCTTACGTTCTAAAACCAGCCTCTGGGGACTCCACCAGCTGTCTTCTCTATTGACTGTTGAAACAGGAGACGTTTCTTACGTTCTAAAACCAGCCTCTGGGGACTCCACCAGCTGTCTTCTCTATTGACTGTTGAAACAGGAGACGTTTCTTACGTCCTAAAACCAGCCTCTGGAGACTCCACCAGCTGAGTCACAGCGACACCATCAGCTGGTTTGAGTCGAGCTGAGACGGGACGGTTCAGACCGCTGAAACTTTTCTACAACGGTTTGGTCTCATCGCAAATCTTTGGTCTGAACTGGGCTTTAGGAACACTCCTTGGCACAGCGAATTGCCCAAAAGAAGAAAAAAAAGGCGATTGTAGGTTGACAGTGATGGATTAGTTATCTGAGTTAAATGGTTACAGAAATGAACTGAGGCCAATGACTGCTGGAAGGTGGGAAAATCAATCTGCAAACGATTTTGGCGATCTGCAGCAGTGTCTGATTTCTTCAGTAACACATTTCATTACTTGATCCACCTCCAGATTTTTCAGCGGCAGAGCTAAGATTCTCCTTCTTGTCAGTGTCAATATTGTGAAACGTTTTCAAAGAGCATCTGAACAGAACACAGTACAAGTGTTGACTAAAAAAAAAAAACACAGATTTACTGCTTCTCCTCCCACTCCTTCTCCTCCCCCAGAGAGCGTTTTATGAAAAGAAAGAAAAGAAAACGCTGAGGATGTCACACCAAAATAATCTAATCCTTTAAGCACGGGAGGAATATTGTTGCACGATAAAGAAAAGATTAAAACAGCTGAGAATTTTAAAAAAAATGGTCCCTCCCTGCCGAATGATGACAACCGCCAGCACAACAACACTGCCTTGGACCATAACAATCAGCGGAGAGAAAAAAAGAGAGAGCCTCTTTAAATGAAAGACAGACGCGACTGAGAGGAAGGGAATGAAATAGAGACAGAGCGACGGAAAGGAAGAGAGATAACGGGGAGGGAGGGGGGGGAATTAACAGGAGAGTGATGTAAAGTGAAGCCTGGAGGCAGACACCTGTCACTGCCATTTAAACTGTTTTACTAAACCTTATCAGGACAAGTCTGGAGAGAGATTCCCTACTTCGTCCCTGTCAGACCGCCATGACCAGGACGCCGTCAAGGCAGCGGCCTGCCATGAATAAAACATCACTGCTGCCGCTGCTGAAAAATGGAGGAGCTCAGTGACTCAGTGGAAATGTTTCAGGTGAGTTTGTGTTTCTTACTGCTGACAAATAAAAAAAGTTTGTTATAAACTTTGTTTGTTTTGGAAAAGTTTACAGGAGACATATGGTGCTCATTTTCAGGTTTATTACCTGTATTTTAGGTTTCTACTAGAACATGTTTTCACATTGGACCTTTAGTCCAATGTGTGGGAATCTCTCCCATCTAGCGTTGAGATCATATATCAATCAACTCTCTCGCGCCACGCAGTTCAAAGTACGTTTTACAGCTACGGTAGCCTTCACGCTTCAAAAAGCCGGTCTCTTGCTCTTGTCAATATCCTTTTTCTGGGCGAAGAAGAAGACTCCTGTTCCTGAAATTTTGATTATGAATACGTGTGGTCCTCCATGTTTCCTTCTTCAAACTTGCCGGGGCCGGGAAGCTACGATACCCATTAGCAGCATTAGCAGCACCTGTGAGTTTATCATGTGACAGAGAAAACGTGAAAGGCGGAGCAGTATGTCCTGTATGTCCCTCACCGGCTAACATATTTCAAGATGGAGCATGAATATGGAGCGTCTACCCCAGTTCATGCAAAGCGCAAATGTAACATTTCAAGCCAATATGAATACTTGGAATTGATGGTGGAGGTAAATATTCATGAAAAAGGACAAGATTGTGAACAGGCAACACAGATTTTGATAATGAACAACTGGACCTTTAAAGCTATAGTGCGCAATTATTTTATATTAATGAGCGTCCCGTAACGTTCAAGCCATTCATTGCCAATTGAGTGGATACAAAGGTAATGACAAAACACAAAACTCGCTCTGTATTACTCAGTATGGCTGTGTTTACTAAATGGTGTCGTGTGCGATCTCCACCTGAATGAAGGGGGATATTTATCCAGGTTATTTTTTTTATCAATAGGGCGGTGACTTTACTTGGAATTCCTCATGAGGGCAACAGAAACTACGCACTGTAGCTTAAATATTCAAAAAGACAAATTTTTTTCTCATACTGTCCGTCTAAATATACCTGTATTTATCCTCTGTCTTAAAGGGTAACTACCAGGTTTTTTTCAACCTGGAAGGAACTTATTTCTTCATTAAACTTCAATGCAGAAAAAATTAGTTCGGTACAAGATACAACATCTGAACTTCAGATATTTCTCACAAGCCAATCAGAGCAGACAGGGTTTTTTTGGGGGGCATTTTAGGCCTTTAATTGACAGGACAGCTGAAGGCATGAAAGGGGAGAGAGAGGGGGAATGACATGCAGCAAAGGGCCGCAGGTTGGAGTCAAACCCCGGCCCACTGCGTCGAGGAGTGACCTCTATATATGGGTGCCCGCTCTACCAACTGAGCTATCTGGGCGCCCAGAGCAGACTTGGTTTTTCTTTTCAAAAATGGCGACTTAAAGCGGCACGCGGTAAAACGGAGCGCTTAAAGGTTAACTACCATTTTTTTTTGTTACCCTATATTCCTATGTTTTTGTGTCTAGGTGACTGATGGGAACAACTATCTTTGACATTGGTCCAGTATTAAGCGAGATCGCTGCAGTTGGCAGCGGCGAAACAAGGTACATCCATCCATCCATCCATCCATCCATCCATCTTCATCCGCTTATCCGGGGTCGGGTCGCGGGGGTAGCAGCTCCAGCAGGGGACCCCAAACTTCCCTTTCCCGGGCCACATTAACCAGCTCCGAATGGGGGATCCCAAGGCGTTCCCAGGCCAGGTTAGAGATATAATCCCTCCACCTAGTCCTGGGTCTTCCCCGAGGCCTCCTCCCAGCTGGACGTGCCTGGAACACCTCCCTAGGGAGGCGCCCAGGGGGCATCCTTACCAGATGCCCGAACCACCTCAACTGGCTCCTTTCGACGTGAAGGAGCAGCGGCTCTACTCCGAGCTCCTCACGGATAACTGAGCTTCTCACCCTATCTCTAAGGGAGACTCCAGCTACCCTCCTGAGGAAACCCATTTCGGCCGCTTGTACCCTGGATCTCGTTCTTTCGGTCATGACCCAGCCTTCATGACCATAGGTGAGGGTAGGAACAAAAACTGACCGGTAGATTGAGAGCTTTGCCTTCTGGCTCAGCTCTCTTTTCGTCTAACGGTGCGATAAATTGAATGTAATACCGCACCTGCTGTGCCGATTCTCCGACCAATCTTCCGCTCCATTGTCCCCTCACTCGCGAACAAGACCCCAAGGTACTTGAACTCCTTCACTTGGGGTAAGGGACTCATTCCCTACCTGGAGAAGGCACTCCATCGGTTTCCTGCTGAGAACCATGGCCTCCGATTTAGAGGTGCTGATCCTCATCCCAGCCGCTTCACACTTGGCTGCGAACCGATCCAGTGAGTGCTGAAGGTCACAGGCCGATGATGCCATCAGGACCACATCATCTGCAAAAAGCAGGGACGAGATCCCCAGCCCACCGAACTGCAACCCCTCTCCACCCCGACTACGCCTCGATATCCTGTCCATAAATACTACAAACAGGATTGGTGACACAGCGCAGCCCTGGCGGAGGCCAACTCTCACCTGAAACGAGTCTGACTTACTGCCGAGAACACGGACACAGCTCTCGCTTTGGTCGTACAGAGATTGGATGGCCCTGAGAAGAGACCCCCTCACCCCATACTCCCGCAGCACCTCCCACAGTATCTCCCGGGGCACCCGGTCATACGCCTTCTCCAGATCCACAAAACACATGTAGACTGATTGGGCATACTCCCAGGCTCCCTCCAGGATCCTTGCGAGAGTAAAGATCTGGTCCGTTGTTCCCACGACCAGGGACGGAATCCGCATTGTTCCTCTTCAACCCGAGATTCGACTATCGACCGAACCCTCCTTTCCAGCACCTTGGAGTAGACTTTACCGGGGAGGCTGAGAAGTGTGATACCCCTGTAATTGGCACACACCCTCTGGTCCCCCTTTTTAAAAAGGGGAACCACCACCCCCGTCTGCCACTCCTTAGGCACCGTCCCAGACTTCCACGCAATGTTGAAGAGGCGTGTCAACCAAGACAACCCCTCCACACCCAGAGCTTTAAGCATTTCTGGACGGATCTCATCAATTCCTGGGGCTTTGCCACTGATGAGTTGTTTAACTACCTCAGCAACCTCCACCAGGGAAATTGATGCCAATCCCCCTCATCCTCCAGCTCTGCCTCTACCATAGAGGGCGTATTAGTCGGATTTAGGAGTTCCTCAAAGTGCTCCTTCCACCGCCCCTATTACCTCCTCAGTTGAGGTCAACAGCGTCCCATCCTTACTGTACACAGCTTGGATGGTTCCCCCGCTTCCCCCTCCTGAGGTGGCGAACGGTTTTCCAGAAGTACCTTGGTGCCGACCGAAAGTCCTTCTCCATGTCTTCTCCAAACTTCTCCCACACACGCTGCTTTGCCTCTTTCACGGCAGAGGCTGCAGCCCTTCGGGCCCTTCGGTACCTTGCAACTGCCTCCGGAGTCGTCTGGGATAACATATCCCGGAAAGACTCCTTCTTCAGTCGGACGGCTTCCCTGACCACCGGTGTCCACCACGGTGTTCGTGGGTTACCGCCCCTTGAGGCACCTAAGACCCTAAGACCACAGCTCCTCACCGCAGCTTCAGCAATGGAAACTTTGAACATTGTCCACTCGGGTTCAATGCCCCCAGCCTCCACAGTGATGCACGAAAAGCTCCGCCGGAGGTGTGAGTTGAAAGTCTGTCGGACAGGGGCCTCCTCCAGACGTTCCCAATTTACCCGCACTACCCGTTTGGGCTTACCAGGTCTGTCCAGAGTCTTCCCCCCACCCCCTGACCCAACTCACCACCAGATGGTGATCGGTTGACAGCTCCGCCCCTCTCTTCACCCGAGTGTCCAAAACATACGGCCTCAGATCAGATGAAACGATTATAAAATCGATCATTGACCTTTGGCCTAGGGTGCTCTGGTACCAAGTACACTTATGAGCATCCCTATGTTCGAACATGGTGTTCGTTATAGACAATCCATGACTAGCACAGAAGTCCAACAACAAACAACCACTCTGGTTTAGATCAGGGAGGCCGTTCCCTCCCAATCACGCCTCTCCATGTGTCTCCATCATTACCCACGTGCGCGTTGAAGTCCCCCCAGCAGAACTATGGAGTCCCCGACTGGAGCCCCCATGCAGGACTCCACTCAAGGTCTCCAAGAAGGCCGAATACTCCGAACTCTTGTTCGGTGCATATGCACAAACAACAGTCAGAGTTTTCCCCCCCACAACCCGCAGGCGTAGGGAGGCGACCCTCTCGTCCACCGGGTTAAACTCCAACATAGCGGCGCTCAGCCGGGGGCTTGTGAGTATCGCCACACCCGCCCGGCGCCTCACACCCTGGGCAACTCCGGAGAAGAAAAGAGTCCAACCCCTATCCAGGAGTATGGTTCCAGAACCAAGACTGTGCGTAGAGGTAAGCCCCACCAGATCTAACCGGTAGCGCTCCACCTCCCGCACAAGTTCCGGCTCCTTCCCCCACAGAGAGGTGACATTCCACGTCCCCAGAGCCAGCCTCTGCTGCCCGGGTCTGGTCCGTCGAGGCCCCTGACCTTCACTGTCACCCATGTGGCAGCGCACCCGACCCCAGCGGTTCCTCCCACAGGTGGTGGGCCCATGGGATGGAGAGATGTCAATGTGAAACAAGGTACAATGTAAGTTAATAGGACAATTGTCCAGTTTGTATTTACCACCTGCCGCTGACAGACTCAGATTATTATGTTTGACAACATTATGGAAAGGATCCCTTCAAAGATAGACCGTTAAAAACCTTTCTGTTTAACCAGAAACAGCTATGAAGTCGCTAGCGTTAAACCCACCAGACTCCATTTAAAAAAGCAATACTTTTAGCGTGTGTAGAGCCAACATTTTTTCACATGTAAATCGGTAAACTATGTGTTCATTTCAACCAAAACTAGAGTTGTGATGGTTGGAAAAGTGAAAAGACCCAAAGCGGCTTTTGATAGTTTTATTTTGTTTCAGTCGACTTTGAATGAAGTGTATTTTACGATGCTAAAATTACTGTTTATTTACATGGAGTCTGGTGGGTTTAGCGAACACAATTTCACGGATGTTTTAATGTTTACAAAAAAGGTTCTTACTCTTTAACAGATAATAATGTTGTCAAACACTTAGAATATTAATCTGTCAGCAGCAAAACCAGCACTTTTGTGGAGGTAAATACAAGCTGTACAATTGCCTGTACCTTGTTTCGCCGCTGCCGACTGCAGCGATCTCGTTTAATACTGGACCAATCTCAAAGATAGTTGTTCCCAACAGTCACTTAGACACAAAAACATAGGAATATAGGGGTCCAGGTTAAAAAACAACAACGGTAGTTACCCTTTAAGTGCTCCGTTTTAGCTTTAGTCTCTTTAAGTCGCCCTTTTCGGAAAAAAACCCTGTCTGCTCTGGGTGGCTTGCGAGAAAGATCTGAAGTTTGTTTGTTGTACAGAACATTTTTTTTCCTCATTGAAGTTTAAAGAAGCAGTGAGCAGCGGTGGCCTAGAGCTTAAGAAGCGAGCTTGTGATCGGGAGGCCGTCGGTTCAATCCCCAGACCGACAGGATAAAATCTGGGTGGAGAAAGTGAAAGAACAGCGCTTGTCCCTCCCTCATTATTACCACCACTGAGGTGCCCTTAAGGCCAGCAGATTAGACTGTGGTTGTACTGGGCAGCTTCCAGGTATGAATGTGGAACTGGGTGAATGTGACAGGTCGTCGTTGCAAATGAGAAGTTGTTCTCAAATCGACTTACCTGGATAAATAAAGGTTAAATTAAAAAAATAATCTTAATCCAATGATGTATTGCAACCATGGATGTATTAAGAGAACTGGATACAGCGCATAAAGCAAAACATGGAGCTCGGCTCTTCCGCATTGTTGGCCCATAACGCTGGTTGGCTCACGATGGGCATGCGCACTAGTAACAATTTGTTTGTGTTGTCGTAGCAACCAGTAGCAACATGCGCATTCATGAGCTCCTCTCTCGTGTCTCGTACAAGTGGCGAACTCATGAACTCGCCGTTTTCGTTGTCTAAAATATTCACTAACGTTAAACATTGTGTTTTCGTTGTTCCCGATCGTTTACATGCTTAGCTAAATAAACGATAGATGTATTTAGCTACACAACCAAGGAGATTTAATAATTATGTTGTGCTACTAGCTAGCTAGCTAATAACTAGCGCTAGCAGTTAGCCTGCAATTTCGTGAACTTCATCCCTCATCCACGTTACAAGCTTTACAGCATACAGCCCTTGGATGTATCATAAGAGAGAACTAAGGCGATGTAATCACTATGTCTGTAGTAATGTTATATAGCTAGGCATATAACTAGCTATGTATAGATCTTAATACAGTCATGCTAGCTACCCCTGATGTTAGCAACCAGCTAGCTAGCCGATAGCCCACCGGTTTGGGAAACGCTAATGACGTTACATCCACGTAGCTAACAGGCTTTACAGCATACATACATCCCTCGGATGAATCATAACTTCATAAGATAATACCATGGACGTATTAATAGAACACATGGTGAATTACAACCATTAGCTATATCCATTATTACAGCTAGCTACATGAGCTCGGGAGAACAGGCATGCTCGTGTCCACTATGCGCGTTCATCATGCCAAATTTAATAATTCTGGATTCGCTTCTGGTGAATGTTAAAAATGTTAAAAACGTGACGTTTTAAACAAGGACCCTTTTAGTGTTCGGGCTGGTTAGTTGATATACCCAGAAACAAATTATCCGCTGAAATATAGACGTTTCTTTCGCCATGCAAAGTCTATGTGAAAAGTCTTTCTGGGCCATGGGGTGCAGTACCACCGCTAAGCCCATGGTGGCTTTTAGACTTGACGCTCTTCCTGGGGGCTTGATTGCAACACACAGAATTAGTGTGGATTGACACAAAATAATAATGCTTTGAGCTAAATGTTCACATCAGCATGCTAGCTCACAGTGACAATGCTATGGAGGTATGTGGTCATAAACAAAAGGGTTTGGCAAATACATGTTTGACCTGCTTGCAAGAGTACATTTAAGGGAATTAATGATTTCACAATTCATCCAGAACATGAATGAGACAACTTTAACAATCTAATGGCAAATCTTTTTTAGATTCCACACTTGCTGCCAAGGTAAATACCTTAGCAGCAAGTGTGGAGAAGTGGATGAATGAATGGATTTTTTGCTTCAGTGAGATTCATCTTTGAGAATGATTTTCTTATCCAGTGTGCATAACGGAGCAAAAAAACTTGGAAAGTCAAAATTAGTGTTGTCTGATGCAAACACACACACACACACACAGTACCGATCAGACAAAGGCTGTGACAGTTTTTGACAATCCCAACAAAATTTATTCATTTATCTGCTTCACATCTTGCTGATGCAACCTGGAGAAAGACAAGTTCAAAGGATTTTCTCAGAATAATAAAAAAAAAAACAGGCTGGAAACTGAGAGGGTTGTTTTAGTGTTGGAGGACGCCACGCTTAAAAAACTCATCTATTGCTGCTCTTTTACATTTCACAGCAGTGTGCAGGCTCTGAGGTAGCCTGACAAGCCAGAACCACATCCAGATGTTGGGTCTGGGAACTCACCATTGGCAGGGCTCAATCCAAGGGGCGGGATAAACGGTTGTCTTTCAAATTCCCTCTGCACTCATAGCCAACCAGATCAACGCTAGTTGATAGATTAAACTTTTGCCGTATCCGGTTGGCAAAACTCCGAACACATCTTCCTTTTTTAAGAATGACTTCAGTGCCGTTCTTTGTTCTTTTCTCAAAGAAAAGCTGAACTCCAAGTCTTTCAGAGTCGCGGCCAAAGCCGATTCCAAAGACTGTTCGCCAGCAGCAGCAGCCATCTTCTTCTTCAAGTAGCAAGGAATTAACACGGACCGTCGCAACTCTGCCGTCATTATGTTAAGCCCCGCCCACCAACTCTATACACGACGTGATTGGCTTGACCAGAATGTGGGTTTTCCAGCTCGCAAGCCAACGGAGAGTTGCTAGACTGAAATTACATTTGCTGCCGCTAGGGTGCGTCTAGATTGCTAGGCTAGCTCTGAGGACATTTATTAAGAGAACAAACCGACCGAGTATATTCCACAATCTCTCTCATCTTCATCATTTATCACATTCAGCTGCTTTAAGTGTGGAGATAGAGCTGTAACAATTCCAAATGTTGAACTAAAGCTGATAACGTGGTCACGCTACACCAACTGTGTAGACATTATGTCAGGCAACATTATAGTTAGCTTGGTTGACAAGGTGCTACCCAACACTGAAAAACACATTTTAGGCAACCAAAATGTTCCAATTAACTTTGATGAAGTGAAATCACACAGTGAGACGATCAAAGTGTAAAGTGCCCATATTATGAAAAAATCACTTTTTCTGGGATTTGGGGTGTTATTTTGTGTCTCTGGTGCTTCCACACACATACAAACTTTGAAAAAAAACTATCTATGCTGTTCTGAGTGAGATATGGGTTTCTGAATGTCTCTTGCCTTCAGTCTCTGGGTGAGCTGTTCAAAATCTGCACGGCTTTACGCATAACTAGCCGAGATGAGGGGCCTAGGGGGCTAACCGTTAGCATGCTAGCGTTAGCATGCTAGCGTTAGCATGCTAGCGCTAGTGAGTTCTCACTCTGTAGCTAAAACAGAGACCTGAGACAGGGTGAAAAGAGGATCTGCAGTAATGTGCAGTACAACAAAAATATGGTATTTTTTGAAAATGAAACCATGTAAACCTATTCTGATACAATCTTAAATTACAATTATTAACCTGAAGATGAGCATAATATAGCCACTTTAAGATGAAAACATGGACAATACCCAAAAACAAGTTGAGGTGTATGTTAATGTCCACAGTGTTAGCATTGCTAAGCCTCTGTCCTGATTGACAGGTCCTAAAGCATCCCCTGCTTTATTGTCAGTTTTAACCATAATTTACAAAATGAACACCATGCTGTATTGAAGAAGACTTGAAACTAGCGATTGAGGCCATAGACTCATTATAAAAAATGTTACCTGAAGTAATACATCAAGTGAAAAGTAGGGTCATTTTCTCATAGACTTCAATAGAAACAAACATTTTTTTGGAGCCAGTTGAGTCACTTTTCCTGCTATGATAAGACAAAATGTCTGCTTTGGAAAATGTCTACTAATAGTCCTAATTGTTCATTGCTAGTAGGAGTGCAGAATGTTCTTTTACCACACACACTGACTGAAATTTACAAGCCATGACAACACATTCTCACTCCCATCTCGTAAACTACAGACGCTTGGTCAGGTGCCTTTGTTGTTGTTATTGACGCTAAAAGTCTCCTTTAGCGCCATATAACGCGCTTTAAGTAAACGCGCTTGGTCGGGACTATTGGCGTCCCTTTTGATGCAGTTAGGTTAAGTAAAAGGTCGTGGGTTGGCTTACGTTTCTGTGTCTCGCGGGAACAGGACGGTTGAGTTTAGGGAAAGGTCGTGGGTGGGCTTATGTTTCCGTGACTCGCGGGAATAACGGGCCGGTTAAGGAAGAAAGCGGCTTCCATGACACGTGGCAATAACGGGACGGTTAAAGACATGAACCCCGGTCTCCTGGGTGAAAGTCCTGTGTTTGACCCATCCACCACCTCGACCAACCTCCCTACGCGGAATTTCCTCCTTACATACTACTCGCTAAACTAAGCTTCTGCTCTCCCCGGTACGTTCTACAAACGCACTGAAGGGCGCTTTTTCCGTTGCTTCAGACGCTGACAACCACTGTCCAAACGTCCGTATTTTACGAGTTTGGAGTGAGAACGAGTTGGCCATGAGGGGTGCTTTTTTTTACACAAATGAAGAAACTAATGGAGAAAAAAATTGGGACAGATGGCTGTAAAAACCAAACACAAACACAGAAACTGTTATGAGACACAGACACAGATTTAATCTTTTCATTCATTGAACTGCCCAGTTCAAATAGCTTGAGATACCATGTCATTGCTTTCACTCTACTGTCACTTCTGCATCTGATAAAGGCCAAAATACCAGAAAAATAATATTGAAACAGATATATGTGAGCAGACGACAGCACATCCCTCCATGACACAATCATCCAAACTTAAATAAAAGCAGTGGGTAAAATAACCATCGTCTGCAGGCGGATTCAAGCCCAGGTTACACAGAATTAATCCGTCAATCAAACAAACTAAAATACAAATAATTGGATTGTTTCGTGACAGTTCTGTTGCCAGTTTTTTGTTGTTCCCACAACATCTGGCGACGCTACTGCTGGTTTATCAAAGATTCATCATTTTCTTCTCTGAAGTAAAATAATCTCTTTGGAAGAAGAACTCTGAGTTCTTTGGTTTGGAGACGCCGTGTACACGGAGGACGGATGAAGCCCCATCAGTATTAGAAGGATGAACTGCTGCCATAAATTATTTCTGCCTCAAACACACGCAGCTGCTGTATTTGCACTTGTTCTGTATTTAAGAGAGTTTAACAGAAGCCCATTTCCTTGGTCACAAGAGAATGAAGAGCTTCTGTGTGTCGTTTGAAACTCCTTATAATCTGCCCTCTGAGGCATTTTCACAACAAATTAGACTGCCACGTTTCATGTTTTAATTACAGTTTGCCCTTCAGATCAGCACTCAGTTTAGCAGTCCTGCTGGATTTCACGCTGTCCAATAATAATTCCTCTCACTTTCTGTCACACGCGCATATTTTTATCCCCGCTGGCAGCAGGGCCGAAGCAGTGATGTGTGTCTTTCTGCCTGTCCGACATGTTGGTCCAGAGTGAGACATCTCAGCAACGACAGGCTGCATTTTGATGACGTGCTGTAAAAAATTCATGATCCCCAGAGGGTGAATTTTAATGGTTTTCGTGACCTCTTGACACTGCTTCTAGCGCCGCCATCAGGATATATTTCACAGTTTTAGCTCCACTACTCGAAGGCTCTGAAAAGACTTTAATATTTCAGCAGTCATAAACACTGCAGCCTCTGGAGGGAGCTCACAGGACTTTAGACTGTTAAAGGAGACCAAGAAATACTGTTTTCAGATTCATACTTGTATTTTGTGATTCTAGAACATGTTTGTGCCTACCATACTTTAAGAAGACTTTGAAAAGACTAAAGTCTGACACCAGCTTACATGTAAAGACAACCATCTCACATCTAATGTTAAAGACTGTCATAATATGTAAAGACTGGGGATCTTGCAGGGTCACACATTGCATAGTCTTGCTTTGCCAGGCCTTCCTCCACAGTGCTGGGGAGGAGGGTCTGGCTAGTCCACACAGCATTCCTGGATGGGAGAACAACGTGCTCTGGTTTATTGGCATTTCTTTAAACCAATCACAATCGTCGTGGGCGGCGCTACGCACCGGGAAATGCCGCGGTGCCGCTGCAAACTAGCCTCAATTTAGGTTATTGTGTCGTCTCATCTCCTTTTTCTCCTGCATCCACCGTGTGTGTTGTGTGTGTGTGTGTGTGTGTGTGTGTGTGTGTGTGTGTTTGTGTGTGCGCAAGCGTCAGTCGCGGGGGGAACGGAGCAGCAGCCCCGCCCGCTGCAGAGAGCCGACAGCCAGGATTGAAACGGCAGCAACTTCAGCGACTTTTAAATCATTACAGTTTACATTGATGTAAAAATGTCTACAGGTTGGCATGGCGGTCTGAAATGTTTTGCACGTAGTCTTTCGCTGTACGTTTTGTTGGTAAATGTGAGATGTTTCGAGTTCCACACACGTCTCGTCTTCATATCAAAAACAAGGAAATGATCAACTCGTTAAAAATTAATAAATACTGAGTACCAAGTTTTCATAACTGATAGAAACAACTGAAAAAGTAGTTGTAATAAACAGAAATTTCCCGAATTATCATTGTTTTCCGCTCAAAACAATTACAGGCAAAAATACTGAGTAAAGGAATTCTTCATAAGTTCATTCTTGAATTTGAAATGGTTCTTTTGACAAAACCGTTCAAACTCAAGGCCCACTTCCCAGCTTTTCCTTATCACAAGGCTATAGGCTAAGCTAATCATGTCCTGGAGATACAGAGGTGAAACTGATATCCATATTCTCATCTATAGAGGTGAGCTCATATATGGAGGTTTACTCCTTGACGCAACAGGCCCGAATTTGACTCCGACCTGCGGCCCTTTGCTGCATGTTATTCCCCCTCTCTCCCCTTTAAAGTCTTCAGCTGTCCTGTCAAAATAAAGGCCGAAAATGCCCCTAAAAATAATAATAATAATAAAAAAAGAAGACTGACTGGGACTGAGTTTTATGACCTTACACCAAACGACTGAGACGAGGGGAGCGCCTGATATTTTCCGAGCCATAGACTCTAACTTGCACAAACCTCAGTCCGATAAAGAATCAATCAAAAAGATATCACCCAAACCGTTTGTGGTAAAACATCCGTCACAGTTTACAGACCCACCTTCTGTTTCCTGCTTTACCGTACAATTAATGTATATTACCAACATTTCAGATATGCTTACTTTTAGTTTCACCTTCAAATAAAGTAGATAATCTGGATGTTTTTAGCCATGTCAGATGGAACATTTTCCAAAATGATGGACTTTTTCTTGAACAATCCGGTTCTCCTCTACTTTGTGCTCCTGCTACAGCACGCACATATCATTTTCACTCATTAGCATCGGCTCATAGCACTGTTGACTCTCTAATAGGCCTCCTGCAGCTCCTTAAACGCAGCCTTTGCTAACAACAGACAATCCTGTTGTCAGGTTTCCATTCATCTTCCTCCGAACCCCATCCTCCCTTTCGCTCTCACCTTGGAGAGTTCCAAAAACATCGCCTGCTTTTGTTCCTCACATCACCAAGCTTGCTTTTGGATTTATTTCTCTCTCACTTTAATTTTTTTATTTTTTCAAAATTTTCTATGATTGAATTGTGTTTTGCAAAGTACCAGAGGCAAAGGAATTTTCATTTGTAGCCGTACATGAGAGCACACAAAAGCAGCCATTGTTGGCAGTCTAATGGGAATGTTAAGTACAAGCAGGCAGAGCCATCTTTTATCTTGGGTATTTACAACTGTCACAACCAGCAGGAATTTAGAAGCTCAGGGGGAAAAGCATTTTTTTTTTTTTTTTTTTTAAATCCCTGCCCTGATGCACCGGCTTTCATCTCTCTGAGTGCTCTTAACTGAACGGCCACGCTGTTTGTGGAGGCAGAGTAGGAATCAAAGCCAATGATTAGAACGAAATATTTGCAAAGGTTTAGGGAGAAGAAGAAGAAAGAAACAACATAAAAAGAAGGAAAAAAAATGGAGAAAGTTAAATTTACCATCTCCACAAAGTTGTTGGCTTCGTGTTCGCTGCAGGCACCGTGGCCTCCAGCAGCTTCTCCTCATCACCATGCAGAATAATGCTCTCTTTTCTTCAGAGAAACAGAATAGTTGCTATAAAAAACACACACACACCATCGTCTCACATTATTACACTCTCTCAGCATCAATAACAGGCCTTGAGTGGCGGTGTTATTCTTTTTTTTCTCCTCACAACCAGGACAGCTCTCTGTATTCTGTCTGATATCCACCCATGTGTTGCCTGCAGCAGGAAAAAGGCTTTAGTTTCCCACCTTTTTACGACCTACACACCTCATGGTCTCGCACCACTGTACCTCCAGCTTTTTGGGGCTTTATTTTTTATTTTTTACAACAAGATACAGTAGGTCACCACAGTAGGTCAAGTACAGTTCAGCATGTGTGCCACAAGTGTGTTGCCCAGTTCCTTCAGATAACGTGGAATTACATGGCTAAGTTATCCAGCCGCAGCGTGAAGGGTAAAGAACCCGAGGGGAGTTTTAACTGAATGTCAATGGGGATATTGCCGAGCTTTAATGGAGGCCGCTGGGGGTCAGCGGGAAAGAAACCAGGCGGAAGGTCAAAGACTCTCCGAGTCAAGTCAAGCCCTGTGTGTTGGGTTACCTTATAGGCTAGAGGGAAGAAGTAGTAAAAGAAAAAGAGGAAGCATGGCTCCCCCGCCGAGGAGCGCCGCTCTGCCCCCCCCCTTGATGCTAATCCTCTGAAAGCTGTTTTCTAGCGAGGATTAGTGCCAGCGAGAACAAGGCTTAGAGCTCTGCGCCGAGTTGAGATGAGAAATCGAATACAGGTGCTTGTCTCGGGTTGAGCCCGATGACTTTTCTGTGTGCAATATCATACAGGGGGGGGATAGCTCGCACTGCACCAGCTGGTATTACATCCTTCAGGGTGATATTGTTGGAATTTAGGCCAATGCTGACTCGTGCAGAACAGAGAGATAAAAAAAAGAAGAAAAAAAACCCTCGGTGGATCCTTTAACCCAGAAATCACATCTTCCCCTCCTAGCACAGTCAGGTTATTCTGTTTTTAGGGCTTACTGGCTAATACATTAAAGATGTTTTTGTTAATGAATCTTGCAATATTGAATTACAAATATAATGACAAATTATAATACCAATCCATTTACAGTAAGATCAATGTCATGTCCAGCACCCGCTCACAAGCTCATGTTTTGTTTCTTGTTTGTTTTTGCCACTTCCTGTTTTATTTTGATCCTCACTGTCTTGTCTCATTTTAGACCACTTCACTTCCTGGTCTTTGTCTTGCCTTCCAGCCATGTGTGATTACTGCTCCTCATCTACTGTGCTGCACCTGTGTCCAATCGTCTTCCCTGTGTCTGTGTAGGGGTTACGTCCAAGGGGGTAAGTGAACGTCTAGAAAGCGTAGCTCCTATGGCGCCATTTTGATGCTACCTAGCGCTCACCCGCCGTTAGCATCCCATTGACTGCCATTTACATCTGAAGCGTTTAAAGACTCTATTTGTCCGTTGTTTATTTCTAAAGAAACACGACAATGTATAAAAGGCTCCATTACCTTGTACCTCACGTTATGGCTCCGTAGCAGACGTTTTTATAACAATAGGCTAACGTTTGTGTCATAACCACGCGACTTACTATCTCATAGTAGAGGAATTACTGTATAGTACAGGAGAAGCTCTCAGGCAGTTTGGACTTCCATTAGCTATTTAAGTGTAATTACTAATGTTAACTATCATTTTAGTGATCAATAATGAGCCTGTGTCTATGTTATCTCCTTACATATACCTACGCTCTCCGTCTCTGCTAGATTGGGAATGATTGAGATTTCTCTTGGCACAGCTACCAGAAGACTTCCAACTTTCAGACAGGTTGCTCACATCACATCTACGTCTTCAAGCTCAGTTGGAGGCTGCTCAGTAACACTCAGCCATCACCGGGAAAGAGCTTCTAATGTCCTTCACTGGTCTCCGTCCAGAGACACGGGATCTGCTGGTCTATTCTTATATACTGTCTATGGTTACGTCGCATAGCCCTTAAATTGCATCCCCAACTCCTCCACTTGACTCCCTTCCTTGCGTCTTAGTCCTTCTCACGTGAATACGTCAGCTGTACGGGCGGAGTTAACAACTCCTTCAGCTGCACGGCTTCAGGGAAGGCTGCTCTCGTGTATCCTCACTCATAGCTTCTCAGAGATCCCCCCCCCTCCATCCTCGGGGCAGGAATAAGAGCTTTCAATCCAATCCAATCCACTTTATTTATATAGCATGATTTTAACAAACACAAGGTTCCCAAAGTGCTGCACAAAAAGATAAAACTGAAATAAATAGAATAAATAAAAAACTAAAATGCATTGCCCGCACACAATAAAAATATGCAAGTATACACATAAGATCAACACTCTACCTGGTGTTAAAAGCCAAAGAAAAGAGGTGGGTTTTAAGAAGATTTTTTTTTTCGGTCCCCTCTGAGCTTAAGCCTAGCTTTAGGCACCATCAGGAGCAGCTGGTCAGCTGACCTGAGAGATCGGCTGGGAGTGTAGGGGTGCAGCAGCTCAGAGAGGTAAGGTGCGGCAAGGCCATTCAAGGCTTTAAAAACAAATAAAATAATTTTAAAATGAATCCTCAAATGGAAGGCAACCAGTGGAGTGAAGCTAAAATAGGTGAAATGTGCTCATACTTGCAGCATTTTGTACCAGTTGAAGAAGAGCAATGGAGGACCCACTAGCCCCTATATAAAGTGCATTACAGTAATCCAGCCGAGTGGTCACAAAGGCATGGATTACTGTCTCAAAGTGTTGTCTCTGAAGGACTGGTTTGATTTTTGCCAGCTGCCTTAACTGGGAAAAGCTAGACTTCACCACGGCCTTCACGAAGGCGGACCAGAACGACTTCCGTGAGGAGATTGGGATAGGGATTGGGAGACTTGCGATCCACCGTATATATACCTCCCCCTGTCTTCAGTCCTGTGCCAGTTTGTCCTGTACCGGTTGTGTCAGCGTTCCAGCCTGTTTTCCCTGTGTGCTTCTTTGTGAGTTTTATGACCCTGCTTCGTCTTGTGGGTTTTTTTTTTTGTGGTTTTTGATCCCTGTCTCTGTGTTTGAAATTTTCGCCTGTGTGTTTTGATAGTTTGTGAATAAACTGTTGGAAATTGACACCTGAGTCAAGCATTTGTGAGTCCATTACCCTGTGTGCGCTGTCTGAGACATTTTCATTTAATTTACCTTTTTCATTGGAGAAGCTGGAACCAAATGATGTTTTAAATATTTACTCTATAAATGAGTCTCACCTATTTTTCTGTTGATCGTGGTTTTCTAACTGTATCAGGCATAAAATACAGATTTCATTTACTTTAATCCTGGTTTCTAATGACCTTTCACAAAGTGTGACCATGTTAATAAGTCATTTGAAATGTTGTGCTATTCTCAGGTTTGTAATTACTGCCTGTTAATCTGCGTTTCTGGGTTGTATCTCTGGTTTGGTTGTGGATGGAGTTTAAAGTTTTTTGGTTGGTTGGTGTATTTTTCTTGTATTTTATTCTCTTCTGTTTTCTTGTTAGCCTGATTTCTGATTCCCCCCAGCTGCCAAAATTGTCATTTTCCTGGTTGAAATACAACTGAGCCAAATCCTAAAACGAGGCGTTTTTTTTTTTAAATGTATGTGAAAGTTTTTCTGCTGCATTGTTGTGGCCTAGATGTTAGAGAAGCGAGCTTGGGAGGTCGCCGGTTCAATCCCCAGACCGACAGGACTGGACAGGATTTAAAAATCAGGGTGGGGAAAGTGAATGAGCAGCGCTTGTCCCTCCCTCATTACCACCACTGAGGTGCCCTTGAGCAAGCCCTTAACCCCAACCGCTCCAGTGGAGCTGCTCAGTGGCCAGCAGGTTAGACTGTGGTTGTACTGGGCAGCTTCCAGGTATGTAACTATGTGAATTTGACAGATCGTTGTTGCAAATGAGAAGTTGTTCTCAATCAACTTCCTGAAATAATATTTCATATCAGCAGGTTATCTTGATTGTAAGATTAATAGAGTGGAGCAAAAAGTATACTGTCCCTCTGCAATGTACAAATGGAAACACTCGAGTAAAGTAGCATAACCTTTAGATTCTAATGAGAGTAGAGTATTTTGGTAAATGTTTCAGCAACAATGAGCCCGTGCTGCCTGCTCTGCGATGATATTTAATTTTAAACCTGATGCAGCAGAACAAACACACAGCATGCTGTACATTATATAAGAATAAGAATAAACGTGCTTGTCCTTGTTCAGGGGATTATTTTCTGTCAGGAGCTGCTGTCTATTTTTTTCTTCTTCTTCCAGGCAGCCAGCTGGTGCGGTGGTGTACTTGTGTGTATGTCTGTGTGCGTGTTGCATCCCCCGGGGTCGGCGGCTCGGCACTTGTAATGCATGGCTGTGCTCACCTGTTCGACACGGGAGACGCATCGCCTCCATCGCCGAGGCCGCAAGACGGATGGGGAGAAGAAACAGCAGCATCGGCGCTCCTGGAGGTGACCCAGCTCCACTCGGCGCCAAAGCCCCGGCGCACGGCAGCATGGCCGGGCAGGGAGGACGGTCCAATGGTTCAAGGTGCCTTTGAGCAAGGCACTGAACCCGCAGACTGTCCGCTGGAGACTGTGACCGACTTCCATACCTTAGACTAAAACCGTAGCATTTAGAGAAGAGAGTTCTAGTGTTCTTTTAGTATGAGGGAAATGTATTTGGTACATGGAAAATAATGTTTTTCAGAGGTTTTATCAGTCAGTGTTTTGTTTTTCTGAGATATCTGTGAAGCCGCCTCACTCAGTTTTCCAATGGAGTCCAATGGAGCCACTTCTCCATTCCAAATAACTATTTATCAGTGCCCACAGAGCACACAGAACAGCCCAGGACATCTCTCACAACCCAAATTGCACACATAACAAACCTGTTGAAATAGTAGAGTACTTTGATTACCTTGGACTCACCGTAGACAGTAAACTGAATTTTGATCAACACACCACTGACATCCATAAATGTGGCCAACAGAGACTCTCTGCCTTCCGCAAACTGAAAGCACTTTGTGTTGCTCCCTGTCACCTACTACTACTGTATAAGAGCATACTCCAATTCATTCTCCTCCTACTGTTCCCACTGCTTTTTCAACATGTTAACTATAACCAACACAAACAAACACACCAGTGTCACCCAGATTGCATCAAAAATAATTGGCCTTCCCACCCCCAACCCATCAGACCTCAACAGCAAAGCCACCAAACGCAAAGCGTGGACAATCACACACGACCCCAGTCATCCCCTCTACCCCTTCTTCACCCTGCTTCCGTCAGGACGCAGATACACGTCCTTGGCCCGGAGACAGGTCCGCTACAGTAAGAGTTTTGTGCCTTCTGCCATATCATCCCTAAATGAAGCTCCCCAGCGGTGATGTTATGTATGTGTTAATTGCGGTATATGTTGTATATGCTGCGCACAAGGGGTGCCAGTGGAACGGACTGGAGGGAACTGTGCATTATAGGGTGTTTGGGGTGAAGGTGTCTATGTTTACTGTATGTGTTATGTATGTATATTTGTGAGGCCCTGCACAGACTGTGAAAACTAATTTTCCCAGTGGAAAATAAAGACTATCTATCTGTCTATCTATCTATCTATCTATCTATCTATTTTCTCCATTTCTGTTGAGTATTGCTTATGGGGCAACGATGTCCAACAAAACAACTATCAGAAATCATATGTACATATATATATATATATACACACATATACATATGCATTACCATATACACATACATACAATTAATGAATTAAATTAATAAAAAATAAAAAAATGTAGTTACCACCTTTAAAGACACAACCGTTCGTCGAGAGCAGCCCCATTATGAATCAGAAGAAGATGATTCTGCTTGTTCATAAAGTTTTCAAATCTGTTCTTAGCGATTATATTGTAAAACAGCCAGACACCAATGATGCAATGCAAACTATAATTATCTATTTGTTTCAGCAGGACGGGAGGTGGGACTTTAGGAATACTGAGGTCAAGAGTCCCCCACAGTGCAACTCCACCCCTCTGAGAAACATTCAACAGGCCATAAAACAAGATTCAGTGCAACTCTCTGTCCTTTTTTTCCATATTTAACTCATTTATATAATCTGTAAATATGATCTCGCCTAGAGAGACAGTTTAAAAGTCATCCTCCGTTTGTCCGGTAAATCCAAACACAATCATTTTGAATGCCAGCTGATTAAATCTGCCTTAAAAAACACTGTTTTGATGTTTGTAGCAGCAAGTGTCTACGGCCTAAGATATAAAACCCACAGGTCAGTGGCTTTGATGCTGTTTAGTGTAACACTCAGTGGAAGAAGTATTCAGATCCTTTACTTAAATAAAAGTACTAATACCACACTGTAAAAATTACTCTGTTACAAGTAAAAGCCCTGCATTGAAAATGTTAAATAAGTAAAAGTATATAAGTATCATCAGGAAAATGTACTTAAAGTGTTCAAAGGTAAAGTACTCGATGCAGAGAAATGCAGTGTAAAGGATTCAAACAGTTGTGTGTTAAATGGTCTAATCATTTCAGCTGGACTAGTAGGCCGTTTTATTGTTGGCTAGTTTAATTCCTACGAAACATATTTTAAAACTACCTATGTTTTGTGTGCAAAAACCTTAATGTGTAAAGTAACTAGTAACTGAAGCTGTCAGATGAATGTAGTGGAGTAAAAAGTACAATATTTGTCTCTGAAATGTAGCAGAGTAGAAGCTGAAAGTGGCATGAAAAGAAAAGACTCAAGTAAAGTACCTCAAAAGTACAGTACTGGAGGAAATGTACTTAATTACATTCCACCGCTGGCCTGAGTATTAATAGAAATAACAATAAACATAATGCTCCAGGCAGCCATGTGAAGGTTTACTGCTGTGATGTGTTTGCTGACAGTTCCTTCCCCCCCTCTCAGAGCCCTGCGAAGCCAAAGGCCACAACCCATCAGCTCCCTCATCGATACCCTGATAACCTTTCTATGAGAAACGCACAACGCCTCCATCTGAACACATAAACAACACGCCCGGTCAATAGCAAAAGCACCCTGTTCGATAGAAGTAAAAGTGCAACACATTACGGACTCCCGCTGTTTCTCAACTTTGCAATTAGCTAAGGTCCGGTGACACCGCCCCCCTGCTGCGGCCTGCCAATCACAGCACCCCCCGCAGACAGCCAGCAGCATCAGCCTCGCCTTGTCCAGCCTTCGCCTGCTTGGTGACGAGCTTGCCACTCGTTAGCGAGCAGCGGGTGGCGCTCCTCGGTATCCTTATTAACGAGCAGCGGGGCTTCAAATTAAACAGCTTAGTGGTTGTTAAGTGGCTCGTCTTTGTTCT
Source organism: Sander vitreus (assembly GCF_031162955.1). Classification (NCBI taxonomy): domain Eukaryota; kingdom Metazoa; phylum Chordata; class Actinopteri; order Perciformes; family Percidae; genus Sander; species Sander vitreus. The sequence goes on from NC_135864.1 coordinate 3,211,259, forward strand.
CCCGTGCAGCACCTGAACGGGGCCATTTGTTTGTCGCACACCTCAACAAACACTCCAAACTCAACTCCACCCTGCTTAGCTCTTAATATCAGCTACTCTCGGCGTTGGTGAGCCAACGACTTTCTCAACCTGCTGTTTGCATCAACATGACAACATGGCTGACAGCTGAAAGGATCTCTGCTGCGGATGAGTCACCAGCCAAGCTGAACATCAACTGTCTGAGAAAATGACCCCAATCCAAAGATATCCCTTCATGTTACAGTACTCATGTTTGTCTCATAGCAAGGAAAAGAACAAGCTGAACAGTCATGCTAGCGTCTCCTAGAAGTGGCAGATATTTATTACACATTCAATATAAAACACAACAAATGACTAAGGATGGTAAAGTAGAGCCACTTTCTCATATGAAATCCAGACAATGTCTGGAGAATTAGGCCTGGGAATTGTCCAGAAGTTGCCCTTTCCAGTCAATCCAGGATTTCGCTGCCTTTTTTTGAGATTGTTGTGGCCCAAAATGCCTGATTTAGCGGGAGCTTTTGTAAAAAGTTGCGATAAAAGTTGTCTTTTGTATTTTTGTTGCAATGAAGTTGCGAGAGACAGTGAAAGTTGCAAAAAAAGTTGCTCTTTGTATAGTTCTTTAAAAATAAAAAGGTAACTTTTTGTTTTGGGGAGAATAAAACTACTCTGGGCTGAGTTTTCCTGGTAACCTTACCCGGGGGGGGGGGGGAACTGAGCAGCAGCCTCGTCCTCTGCAGAGAGCCGACAGGAGTGAAACAGCAGCAGCTTTCAGCGACTTTAGAGTGAAAAAAATGTTACAGCGTACATTGATGCTAAAATGTCTACAGGTTGGCAGGACGGTCTGAAATGTTTTGCGCGGTCTTTCGCTGTACGTTTTGTTGGTAAATGTGAGATGTCGAGTCACACACGTCTCGTCTTCATATCAGAAACAATGAAATGAATTTGGTGAATGTTACGTCGACCCGTTCTCACTCCCGCTTGGTCAGTGGCTCTCAGCGTCAACATACTGATGCAAAATCTGGCACGTGGGACTGCTGGGATTGGTTAAAGTTGCGGGAAACTCAAAATCCTGGAGGGACTGTCTTTCACACATGTAGCACACAACAGGAGATTCTCCGTGTCAGACGGGTTCTCATTTACTGGAAATACTCCGTTTGGTTGAGGCGAGGGTTGGCGTCTGGGTAGAGCGTGCAGGAGGCCGGACGTGACGCAGATTACACCGCAGTCACGTAGCCGGTTAGTTTGGTCATTAAAAACAAGTCTCTATGTCTGATGATTTCAGCGTCGACCCTTACAGAAGTTCCAGAGTCTCTTCAGTTAGATGTTTACGTTGGCGTCTTCATGTAAATCACCATTGTTTTTTTTCCCATGCTCTCACATGCCCACTCGCTCGCTGTGAATTCTCCAGACAATGACCTGATCTATTAGACAGACTTTGTACTCGGGGAGCTGGCAGGGTAAAGTCTGTTTAATGTCTGGTCCAACTGACATACAGCTCCTCTGGGTCTAGATACGTTCAAGGTTTCAGTGCATGAGTGAAAGGAGCTTATGTTTGTCTCTGCATCCAATTCAAGAGTTAGATATTTTTACAATAAAAGGCCACATTTCCAACAAATTTGATGGGTGACCATATCCTGACTCAATCGCCATTTAATTCACCTAAATATCCAGTCTGCCTCTGTGTTCGTGGGAGCTGGTTGGGAGGGGAGTTTATTTAGCTCTGACCAATCAGTAGTGTGTGATTTATTTCTGCCAACCGCACTTTTAATTTAGTAGCGCTGGTAGTGGTTACTAGAAGCGATCAAATACACATGCTGGCGTAAAAGCTATTTCAGATTTCATCCACGCTTGTCACCATTTTCGTGACAGTTATGTCGCTATTTTTCCTGCTATGGCACATGAAGACAATTCTGTCCCCATTAGCAAGTACAAAGCACTGATGGGAACTGCCATCAATGGCCAGCACTATTGGAGCCACAGAAAGATTTAAACCCTTTGGGGGGATTGGGTAATTCAAAGGTCTTAAACCAGGCGTCTGGACTTTCATGCATCCCAGAGGATTTATAATGATTTCACCGACCCTCTGATCTTTCCTTTTGCCCAATCGTGTAGACAGTCAAAGTGGTCAATGACAAGTTACTGTATGTCGACTGGAGTTACAACTTTATTGAAGCTAAAAAACTTTAGCTTTTGTAAGTTTTTGTAAAACGTCAATGACTTGATAACAGGTGGTTGTATTTCAACTCGTTCTCACTCCGAACTCGTAAAATACGGACGTTTGGACAGTGACTGTCAGCGTCTGAAGCGACAAATAAAAGCGCCCTTCAGACGCCAATAGTCCCGACCAAGAGCGTTTAGTTAAAGCGTGTTATATGACGCTAAAGGAGACTTTTAGCGTCAATAACAACAACAAAGGCACCTGACCAAGCGTCCGTATTTTACGAGATGGGAGTGAGAATGTGTGGTGTATTTGGGAGGAAATGGTAAGTCCTGTTTCTATTCGAAGATGGTGTTTGAATGTCATCGGCGAATGTTCTTGAGTTTTCTGACTTTGAATGCTATCCATGTCAATGCTGTGATGGGTTTGGTCTTGTGATCGATCACCTTAAAGAGTAATGTTGTTTTGTAATTTCCACATTTGCCCATGCATTTCCCCGAAACAACAAACTACTGGAGCGCCTTTTTCCCGGCTCGCATTCCATACTCAACACCGCTGTCTTCAGATAAGAAGTCACCTCGTGAGATCAATGTTGTTGTCAGACACTTTAAATTACAATCTGAGCCTAGCAGTGGCAAAGAAAAATCAAGGGTGCACAATTGCATTAGGTTACATTGCAGCTTGGACCAATTTCAAAGATTTTTGGTCACAGAGAAACAACAAAAATGGGTGTCCGGGTTGAAAAAAAACCCAGAAATTCCCCTTTAAAAAGCACGAGTGTTATGAAACAATTCAATCACGATTGTTTTGTGGTTGGTATTGAATAATCTACTGGCTTCAGTAAATTGATTTTCAAAGCAGTAACGTGTCTCGGAGACCAAAGCGACACAAAGCGGAGTTCATTTCACAATGTAGTGAAGTTTTAGAGACAGACACAAGAATATGCTGTATAGATTTAATTCCAATGACATGGGAGTAGATAGAGAACAAAGAGGCTCAATAGAAAATGATTGGTTCAAGGTAGATTCACACAGATTCATTCATTCATTCATTCAACCTTTATTTAAACTTAAAAAATCATTTACAATGTCATTGAGTAATTGTACAGAGACAAAGAACACAGAAAAGAATGCAGATACATCTTCAGGAAGGAAAACACTATCAATATATGATACCAATCAAAACAGATCAAAGAGACTTTGTTCAGAGTTTTTAGAGAAGGGACTGTAACAGATTCAAGACAACCAGAAAATACTGGCAAATAGTTAAAAAATGTGGTTTAGAACAGCTGTATCAGAACAAGGACTAACAGATTCAAGAACATTTTTTTCCCCAAAAGCCATAATCACTCTGAACTCACACATGCACTGTCTTCACAGACTTCACAGTCTAACCCAGACTTTCTTCTACTCACTACTGTGCAATATGTAATATTTAATACTATTTATAATATTGGTAATTACTGTGCAATTCCATTACTGTGCAATACCTGTATACTGTGCAATATCATTATTCTCGTTGTCCAATATCTATTACTCGTTGAATATGATCACCACTATTGGGCAATATTCAAATAATATGCAGTGTGGGTTATTGCACATCACAATGTATATAAAACCATATTTATTTTTTCATATGTATATAGTGTCTCAACTGTGCACCTTACCCCCCCCCCCTTTTTTTTTTTTTTTGCACTACTTATTTTATTTCATGTTGTTATATTTTTTACGTATATGTTGGCACTGGGAAAGGAGTTGCTTTTAATCTCATTGTACATGTGTATAGTGACAATAAAAGGCATTGTATTCTATTCTATTCTAGAAAAGGGTCATGGGACCACTCAAAACAAAAGGGTTCACCCTCTAGGGAGCAGGAAAGTGTTCATGGAATTAGATGGAAATGTTCCATTTCAATAAAATATCTTGTGTAAAAGTAAATAATAGATGCTGGCCAGGAGGTCAAGACAAGCAAGTCAGGGAGTCATTCATTCTCTGAGGACCATCAATTACTACTATTACTATTATATAGTAATAGTATATTACTATACTATTACTATTGGTCATGGACAAAACTGTTGGTTGAAGGAAAATGTTGAGCTGATGACGGTGCCAGGTGAAAGGTCAGGGGCTCATGATAAGCATTAAATTCATCCTCCAGGTACCATGACAATCTGCCGCGATTAGGGTTGGGTACAGAGACCCGGTGCTAATATGGCACCGGTGCCTAAATGACCGGTATCTACTGGACCGAATTGCAACACAGATTTTGGTGCCTCATTTCGGTGCCAATTAAATGCCTTTTGTGCTGCTATCTGATGCTCCGAAACAGATGTTAGAGGCAACAGAAGCATCGTTGCAAGTGACGCTAGTTAACACTTCACTTGACAGCAGGTAAAGTTAGCCTACCGTTAAATAGCAGCTGGATTAAACACGGTTAAAATGCTGACAGCTAAACGGTGTAAAGTGTGACTGTATTTCACTGTAGAGGATTCCAACAGTGGGACGTTAACAGTCTGCACTAACTAGTAAGCCTCGTGGTGCATTCAAAGTTATTGTAAAATACCCTATTCCCTATTACCCTATTTTTTTAAGTGTCGGTTCAGGCACCGTTTAAGCACTGGCACCATAAGTATCGTTTTAGCACCAGTATCGGAAAAAACCCAAACGATACCCAACCCTAGCCATGATGCAGAACCAATAAGAGGTCATTAATTCCTGCTGCTATCAGCATTGAGTTTGAGTTCTAGTTTTTTGAATTCATGCTCACAGTTAAACAATTGAATAACAATCGGATTTTACATCAAGTTTATAACATAGTAGACAAGTCTGGCCCTATAAAAAAATATACCAAATATACATAATTACTAGGGCTATCAAACGATTACAATTTTTTACTTTCTATAGTTAATCGCAATTAATCGCATATTTTATGATTTATGATTAAAATTCTATTATTTTGCATTTCAGAACAGTTTTTAAGTACATAATAACAATGGAAAGCCATTCTTGCCAGTGGATCTTGATTGGGAATCAAATGAATGCAAAGAAAGTTACTTTATGAACTTGATTTTAAGATTTGTAATTATTTATTTACTGTAAACAAAAGAAAAATGTGTGAATATGTCATTATTGCACACAATTCCTCCAAGTACCTAACTAAAAAACTAAAAATCCCTATCCCTACCAGAGTCAATATAGTGTTTAGTAACTCCTAAATAATGTTGATTACTCACTGACGTCCAGTGATCAGCGGTTAATGAGACAGCGTTTGCAGCACCTTGCAGCAGTTCCAGTGTGGCTGCTTTCTCCGTGTGGTATGTGTATGGTGAAACTACTGTCTCCCTCGACGGCAACGAGACGGGTCAGAACATGCCAACCGTAGTACGTCTTTAAAACCCGAGTCCTCTACGATGCTGACAGGTCTGCAGTTAGTTGCCACCCGTTTAGCCCGCTAGCGGGTAGCATCACGTTAACTGTACTACTATGCTTAGCTCCGTAGGTGGAAGCTCAAGCTTGACGTGTTTCGGTGATATTTTAATTCGGCTTTACACAACGTGCATATGGCTTTCGACTTGTCTACGAGCCGTCCGGGAGTTTTGGAAAATAAAAAGCTCCATTCAGAGTTATTGCTGCTGTGTTTCTCCATCATGCCTGCAGCCTGCAACAGCAGGATGTGTTAGGAGGAAGTGGCAGCTTGATGATAAGTAACGGTGCTGCAAAGGGTCAAAATAGTAGCCTGTTAGGCACGACCCAAAGCCGAGTGAAGTGTAAAATAAATTAATAAATGCCGGCATGCGATTAATGCGATTAAAAAAAATTAATCGAGTCGCTTCGGCCCTTAATCGCATCGTGATTAACGCGTTAATGCTGACAGCCCTAATAATTAAACATATGCACCCATACGTTAATGCTCACACTAGCCAGCAGTTCCATTCTGTGCAAAAACTAAATAGTACACTAGACGTAGGCTACAAATAAAAAAAAAAGCAAACCACAGTTACAAAACGCATTACAAAGGACATTGTAACACATGTTACTGGAGTTTGGCTGCTGAGCTGCTGCTAAGCACCACCATTTTGGTTTTCCCTTGAGGTAGATTGTGAATGAGTTTCTTAAAATGTAATGTTTGTAATTATTTTATTGTGCTTTGTATTTATTGGTTGTGTCTGTTGTTCATTTATTACTGCTGGCTGTAAACCAAATATCCCTCCGGGTTTAATAAAGATACCGTGATCCTTGACTATCGACAGCAAAATCCATGGCAATTTAGCCTGTAGTTGTTAAGATTTCGTCCTCCGGATCAAAGTGTTGGAGCGACTTCACTATGCTCAACTGTTCCCACAAGTCAGGTAAAGAAAAAAGGTTTTCATTCCAAACCGAATGGTGAATTATAAAAGCTCCAGAGATGTGTTTTGTGGAAGGACAGTGCTGCAACATGTGACATTTTCTTATAAGTGATTTTCCTAAATAATCTGTTATGTTGTGTAAAATGTCCAAAAAAGATCCATGTTGGGAATAAAAGAGTGCAGACATGCTGCTCAGCAACAGCACTGCTGCAGGGAGGAATGTACATCCGCTTCATTTCAAGTACCTGGAATCTGGAGGCGAGTTGGAAGAGGAGAAGGAGAGGAGGGAAGTAAAAAGGGAGGAAAGAATGTCTGCGACTGTCAGGTAGGGTTGGCAATTTATACAGCACACCGGCGGTCACGGAGCCGTGAATAAGCGACGCAGGAGAAAAAAAGAAAGAAACGGATCCCATTTCATCTCTGCGGGAACATGACAGAGGAATAAAAGCAATACTAAAGTTCAATGGGCCCTGCAGATTTCCTTCCACATGCAATTTGTCACAAGCAGCGAGGTCCATCGGCTGGAAGGAGCTCCACTACTGCTGCTACTGTATTCTTTACAATGCTGCATTGTTAAAGGAAGCACATACATGAGTGTGTGTGTGTGTGTGTGTGTGTGTGTGTGTGTGTGTCCGTGTGTCCTTTGTCATATTTGGGGACCAAATTCATACTTTACAGAGCTTCCACACTGAATCTTGTTATGAAGGAAAAGCATTGTTGCAGTGACCTCTGGAGCTTAAAGGGTTTAAATGTATTGTAGGATTTGAGCCTGGGTGTATTTGCTTTGTGAAGTATAATGCTGTCGATTTGCTCTGTTTTGAGTTATGAAAAGATGAATTGATCGTACCTGTAGGTATTGTCCGTGTAGACAAAGCCAGATATGTCTTATTTCACTGCCTCTGAAGAGAGAGAAATATAAAATAATAATAATAATAATAAATTGAATTTATATAGCGCTTTTCACGAACTCAAAGTCGCTTTACAGGGTATAGATAATAGAGACAAACAAACAAAACAAAACAAGATTCAGGCACAGATGAAAAGGGGAGGGGCGTGGGGCTAGGGATAGGCAGCGGTGAAGAGATGTGTAATTCTGTGACTTTTGAGACAACAAATGCTCTGTGGGGGGGAATGTGACGTTGCCTTATGGTTCAGAGCCGTGGTGTGATCGATTTTTCACAAAATAGCTAGCTATGGCTTTAAAATCCTTAAAGTGCTCATGTTATGCTTTTTGGCTTTTTCCCTTTACGTTATTGTGTTATATATCTTTTTTGTGGATGTTATAGGTTTACCAAGTGAAAAAGCCCAAAGTCCCCCCCAAAGGGACTTACCATCTCCAACAGAAAACACTGTTCACAAACTGCTCCAAACAGCTCTATTGTAGTCCAGCCTTTACTTCAGAGACAAACGTGGTCACTTTGGAACACACGTTATAATGCTCGCCTAGCTGCTAGCATGGCACGCCCTCATACTCTGCTTCTGACTGGCTAGTAGTCCTTACCTAGGTACTGTCAGGGCACGCCCTGATACTCTGCTTCTGACTGGCTAGTAGTCCTTACCTAGGTACTGTCAGGGCACGCCCTGATACTCTGCTTCTGACTGGCTAGTAGTCCTTACCTAGGTACTGTCAGGGCACGCCCTCATACTCTGCTTCTGACTGGCTAGTAGTCCTTACCTAGGTACTGTCAGGGCACGCCCTCATACTCTGCTTCTGACTGGCTAGTAGTCCTTACCTAGGTACTGTCAGGGCACGCCCTCATACTCTGCTTCCTGACTGGCTAGTAGTCCTTACCTAGGTACTGTCAGGGCACGCCCTCATACTCTGCTTCTGACTGGCTAGTAGTCCTTACCTAGGTACTGTCAGGGCACGCCCTCATACTCTGCTTCTGACTGGCTAGTAGTCCTTACCTAGGTACTGTCAGGCACGCCCTCATACTCTGCTTCTGACTGGCTAGTAGTCCTTACCTAGGTACTGTGAGGGCACGCCCTGATACTCTGCTTCTGACTGGCTAGTAGTCCTTACCTAGGTACTGTCAGGGCACGCCCTGATACTCTGCTTCTGACTGGCTAGTAGTCCTTACCTAGCCACTGTCAGGGCACGCCCTCATACTCTGCTTCTGACTGGCTAGTAGTCCTTACCTAGCTACTGTCAGGGCACGCCCTCATACTCTGCTTCTGACTGGCTAGTAGTCCTTACCTAGGTACTGTCAGGGCACGCCCTCATACTCTGCTTCTGACTGGCTAGTAGTCCTTACCTAGCTACTGTCAGGGCACGCCCTCATACTTGTGTTCAGGATATGAAGATGCATGTGAACAAATTATCCTGCACTTATCTGTAAACTAAACAGGATATGAAGCAATAACTGTGTATGTAGCTGTGTTTGTTGAAAATAAATTTTCACCACTATCATTTGACCCCCGATGTAAGGCACGTTGTTCTTATAGAAATCACTGGATCATACTTGTGTTTTTTACACGTTCTTAGTTGATGACCGATGCAGCAAAGTGATTAATCACGCCCTCATACTCTGCTTCTGACTGGCTAGTAGTCCTTACCTAGCTACTGAACATGTGTGACTCCCAACAAAGATGGAACAGAAGTGTGATGTCTCACTCTGTAGCTAAAACAGAGAGCTCAACACACAGGGTGAAAAGAGGAGCTGCAGCAATGTGCAGTACAACAAAAATATGATGTTTTATGATAATTAAACCATGTAAACCTATTCTGATAAAACCTCTAAATACAATTATGAACCTGAAAATTAGCATAATATGAGCACACAAACACAAAGAGTAACTTTGACATCTGTTTAAGGAATAATGTCAACCGTTGTTTTTAAAAAAATATAGTTTTCTACAGGAAAAATGTTTTTGTTTTGGTACCACAGTTACCCACTGGGACAAAATGGCAGCAAGGATGAGTCTAACCACAAATGAAAGTGCCTGGGTCCAGACCTTTGAAGTTTCCTTTGGTTCAGCGGAGAGGACTACCAAGCAGACAATCAGTGCCACGGTCGTTGGTCCCTGTCTGAATGTGGACCGCTATCATAGCCTGTTTTTACTTTGCTCTGTTACAGTCTTAAACCTCTCGCAAAACTAGTGTGTTGGCATGGTTACGCATCTGCGTCAACTTCCCTCGAGTTGTCTTCTTGTCCACCCTGCAACTTTTAGTTTTTCTGGGTCAAACTTTTAAATTAAATTAAAACTTATTTTTCAACGCTTTTGGTCAACTTTATCAACACATTCTTTCATATTTTCACGATTCTTTTTAAAATGTCGTTTTAAATGTTTTTTTTTCTTCAAGTTTGTCACTTGACATTTTTGTTGATTTCTTTTTGGACATTTTTATCACTTTTCTCAACGTTTTTTAAGCTTTTTTTCCCCCCAATTTTTTATCACTTTTTTATTTATTTTGTTCACTTTTTTTAACGTTCTTTTATCAATGTTTTTTTTCCAAATGCTATCAAATCGAATAAAACTTCAAATTCAATGAAAGTAGTGAACTGATCATTTATTTTACTTAAACGTAAAGAGTAATGGTTGTACGGAACCATCCACCATTTGGTTGAAAGAAACCCAAATTTCTGATATAGTCTAGCTCACCCAGTAAGAGCGTGCGCCACATGTAGGCTGAGTCCTTTGCAGCGGCCCGGGTTTGAGTCCGACCTGCGGCCCTTTGCTGCGTGTCATCCCCCATCTCTCTCCACCTTTCCTTCCTATCCACTGTCACTATCAAATAAAGGGAAAAACCCCTGTCTGATATCAGATTAACTCATGAGCTCTCCTGTTATGTCCATGGACTATTGTTAAGCTGATTGGCAGCTCATTCAACACGCACAGAGGAATTCTGGGAGATGGAGTACCGTGTTTTTGAGAAGTGATCGGCAGTAGACTAATAATACAGTAAAGAAAGGAGGTGAAGAGTAGGGAGTATGTCACACACACACACACACACACACACACACACACACACACACACACACACACACACAGACACACACACACACACACACACACACTCACACACACACACTTAGCCCAACGTTTATATAAGTGGGCCTCGTTTCTCTTTTTATCTTTAATGGTTTGGATTTTGTCCTTTATTGCTCTATAAAACACTTTGTGACATACTTATTTAATTGAAAGTGCTAAAGTCTAAATCATTTTGACTTTTGATGAATCAGGTGGACTAAAAGCAGCGATGGCAGCAACTGAAGGTCTGAAAATTAGGGGACCAACAGACACATAAAGAAAGATTACCTTACTTTACATTGGCACACAGTGATAAATCAGCCAGCAGTGAAGGTGTGTGCAGTGTGCAGGTGAGGGCGAAGTCCTAAAAAAGCACCGAAAAGAAAAAGAACTGGCTCCTCATGTGATTTAAAACATCATCCTTTAGCTGACCAGGGTCCATTATGTGATATACAGGGCATTCAGAAAGTATTCAGACTTTTTTCACAAGTTATTATGCCACAGCATAATGCTGTAATAGTATAAATGAAGTATTTCCCTCATCAATCTAAACTCAATACCCAATAATGACAAAGCAAAAACTGGATTTTTAGAAACGTTTGCAAATTTATTACAGAAAAAAGTAAGATATCACATCATCACAAAAAGTATTAAGACCAGCGGTGGAAGAAGTATTCAGATCCGTTACTTGAGTAAAAGCACCACACTGTAAAAAAAAAAAAAAAAACACACTGTAAAAAATACTCTGTTACAAGTAAAAGTCCTGCATTAAGAATGTTACTTAAGTAACAGTATGTAAGTATCATCAAGAAAATGTACTTAAAGTAATAAAAGTAAAAGTACTCGATGCAGAAAAATGCTCCCATTGTAGAAAGTGTAAATGATGAATGATGATGAAGTGTTTAATGGTCTGATCATCTCAGCTGGACTTGTAGGCCGTTATATTGTTGGCTAGTTGACTTTATAATAAACATCAGATTTTATAAACTACATGTGTTTTGTGTGCAGAAATCTTAAAGGTGTCACTTTTTCCGATTTTTATTTTTTTTTTTCTGCGTTTTTGTAGCTTTTTCCAACGTTCTTTTGTCATAGTTCTGATATAGAAAGTTTTTGTAAACGGGTCAAATTTGACCCGAGGACAAACAGGATTGCTAAACACAAAGTGACAGCAGTGTAATCGTGTGCAAAGTTTGAGAGCCTCATAGACATCGTACAAGCATTTTATGAGAAAAAAGGGTTGAATCACATGGAGTCTGGTGGAGTTTGGTGATGGTGATTTCGGGTTTCATGTTAAACAAAAAGGATCTTACTATTTAACAAAAAAGGTCTATCTCTGTAGGGATCCTTCCATAATGTTATCACTTAGAATAATAATCTGTCAGCGGCAAAAACAGAACTTTTAGTGGACGCTAAAGGACGATGCGCATTTGTCCTGTAGGGTAAGGCCGGCTTCACGCTGTCTGCGTGGCGTGAGCGTGTCGGCTGCGTGGCGTGTCCGTTTATATTTCGGCTCCCATGTTAACAGGTTAGAGCTTGCACACTGCCTGCGTGACACGCACATCTCAGGGACGGCTCGAGCCAGGCAAAATTGAATAGGAAAAGATGTCATTTTGACCTGAATACATATTAATAAATGACATTTAAAGTCTCTAGGTTTTGACATAAATGCAGATGAATAAATGAATAATTATCGATTTTCAAATATTGCACCTGTCAATACAGAACGAAATATTCTGCAGCCTATTTTCCCGTCAATACTGCTGACGTTGTCTTTGCTGTAATCAAATCGGTTTATATTTATGTTTATGTTTATAGGAAACATACACGTGTACAGACAAGGCTAGCAGCAGTAGCGCCGCGTCAGACACGTTTCTGGTGTGAAAAGACATAGAAAACGCCATGCAGTCGCCATGCAACTGACACGCAACAAAAATGCCACGCTCACGCCACGCGGCCAGTGTGTGGCCGGCCTAACAAAGCAGTCCTGTTTGCGACTGCTGGTTACAGCGTTCTGATTCAATACTGGACCAAAGATTTTTAAATATTTCGGTTCACATCAGTCATTTAGGCACCAGTGCATGGGAAAAAAGGATCCAGGTTGAAAAATACCGAAACACCCTTTATTTATGTACATTTGCACATCATTTACATAAATAAAAGGATGTGAGGCATTTATTCGATAATGCCTCATTTGCATAATAAAACATACATCATCATCATATTCTTTATTCAGGACACAAAAAAACGGTCCATAGCACAATACAAAACATAGCAAAAGACAGACAAATACAAGATGAAACACAAACAATAAGAAATGATTACAACAGTCAAATTCCACAATACACAGAAAGAGAGTTCAGATATTAGCATATAGACTAAAACGCCAATGGTTCCACAATCTCGAAGTAAACCTGACCGCACTCATTGCAGGGTTCACTAGTGTTGCAATTATGCTATTCAATGACTCCGTTAGTGTACACATACATCTGTACATGAGATTTCTGAGTACAGCAGGACAGGTGGATACCTCAACACTTACAAACATTTGGCTTGCACTGCTCCATCAAGGCATTTTAAGCAGCAGCCTCGTGCCATCATTATATGCCACATTGAGTTTCTGCATACTGCTTTTTTTATAGCGACCACAAGTGGGCAGTATACATCGGGGTGCAAAAAGCTTTTAAAAGTGTGGTCTTCACAGACAATCAACACGTCCTAAATTTGCGATTCAGCATATTAGCTTGTGCATACATCATACAGTACTGTCTATGAATGTCCCTATCATCAGACAGGTCATCAGTTATGTAGTGCCCTAAGTGTTTGACCTCATCACACACTTTAAGGACAGTACCAGACAACAAAAACAGGAAATGACAGTTTTTTGTCCTCCCTGCTTCTAGTAATCACAATATTACTCTTCTTAGAATTATACTTAATGTCAAAGTATGAGCCATATTGGGAGCAGACCCTCAGTAACTTTTGAAGGCCAGCACTATATGGACAAAAAATCACCAGATCATCTGCGTACATCAGGTGGTTGATAATGGTGTTCCCAACCATACAGCCTGTTCCACAGTTATTTAGCAGCTTTGATAGATCATCCATATAAATATTAAAAAGAAAGGGAGATAAAATGCTTCCCTGCCTAACTCCATTGCTTACGTTGAATGGGGCAGACGTCGAGTTACCCCATTTCACATACATTGACTGATGAGCATACCAAAAAGCCAAGATTCTCACTAGATATTTGGGAGCCCCTCTGTTGTGCATTTTGTAGAATAGCTTCTCATGATTTACATGATCAAAGGCTTTAGAGGCATCAATAAAACACCTACAAATTGTGGAATTATGCCTGTTATACAAATCTAGGACCTCCTTTAAGGCAAAAATACACATATCTGTGCCATGTTTAGATTTGAGGCCAAACTGGTTGTCAGAGGTCAGGACAAACCTATTCAGTATAATCCTCTCCAAGACCTTGGGTAAAATACTGGCCAGAGCTATAGGCCGGTAATTATCCAAGCTGTTAATTTTGCAGGCTTTATCTTTGATGATAGGCACTAATGTGACAGATAAAATAGAATCTGGTAAAATACCATGGGCAAGCAACCCAGTAAATCAAATAGCAATAAGTGGAGTTTTCTACTCGCAACTTTTAAGTGCTCCGCAGATATCTTATCCATACCACATGCCTTATTATCTTTTAGCATCATAATTGCATAATTTATTTCTTGAGGAAAAACAGTCACATCTTCATTATTATCAATGTTACCCACTATAAATTAGTTACTTTTAACACAATTAAACAGCTCATAATAATGTTTCTGCCACAACTGAGTAGTTTTCTCTGAGCCGCCGTCACAATCAATGTTCATTGGTAACGATGTTTTAGTTATTCATTCTTTTGATTTCTTTCCAGAAATCAATAGGACTATTGTATTGCAGCTTCCTTGCAAGAGAGTCAGACCTTATTGTATTTTCATTCCTCTTAATGGAACGTAAAGCATATTTAAATTTAGCATTTGCATTTCTTATAATCAAATAAGGGACCATGTTTATGCATGCCTGACTCAACCCATGCTTTGAAGGTCCTTCTTGCCTCAGCATGTATCTCTTCCACATAGTCATTCCAACCTGGCTTGACTTTGTACAATCTGTGTGTCACACATAGGGGCCTGCTCGAAACAAGGAGGGACTTCACAATATTCTCATACAGGGAGCACAGCTCAATACTATGTTGAGGGTTCTTACAATTTATATCACAGCATGCAGTGGAATCTTTTGGTAATTCAATGTTACTCAACAAGATGTCAGACTGAATATAGTATTCTTTAAGATCCTCCTCAGTCAGGTTAGACCAATCTATTTTCCACATACATGTTGTTATCTACAGACACAAGAGTAGGTATATTGTAGGTATAATTCTCAAGAAGAGTCATGAGCGTCAGCCGTGCAAATACAGTGATCTAGCCATGAAGTTGTGTGCCATGCCTCACTGATGTAAGGTGTAAGGTGTAAGTGTAGCTACTATCAGGCAAGAGCACTTTGCTAGAGAGAATTAGACCATTATCAGAACAG
This sequence comes from Sander vitreus, assembly GCF_031162955.1. NCBI lineage: Eukaryota > Metazoa > Chordata > Actinopteri > Perciformes > Percidae > Sander > Sander vitreus. The sequence continues at coordinate 3,226,330 of NC_135864.1, forward strand.
AACTGCATTAAATGTTTGGCAAATAAAGAGCTGCCATCGGAAACATCTGCATTCATATCACCCACAATAAATAAGCATTGGCCAAGAAATGTATAGTTAACTCTTAAGTGTTAGTCACACAGAACTAGTATCACCAGGGGACCTCATGTGTTTTAGAAATGAACCCGATGTATCCTGTGGGGCGAAGTCACACAGGATAAGTGAAGTCTGCATTTTACTAGAAATTACTGACATTATCTCCCACATATGATGTCAAAACTTTCATTTATATTCGGCAACGCAGCCAATACGACTCTAATCACAGAGACACCGGTTCGCACAGGACTAATATTATCACACAACCTCTGTTTGGCAAAATATGGTCGTTAATTTGTGGTGGAATTTTTACTTGACAGATTACAAACATGGCAGATTTGCATGGGATTAAGATCAGACGACCAGCGCACTTATTACAAACTACTAGAGGTCCCCAGGTAATACTAGTCCCGTACGATTTAGAAATGACCCCCTCACATCTGAGTTTCATGTGGTGCATTCACACGGTATAAGTGTAAGGAATTAAGTCTAAAATAAGGCCCTGAATCCTGTCAAATCTGACTCCAATTTATTAATTCCTGCGCCTTCTTACATTGGACTTAAGTTTACCAGAACACAAGGATCAATCTGAGACGAAGAGTTCAGTTAAGCAAGTTTACTGAAGTCCAGCATTTAAGTTTACAACACACAATTGTGGGTTCACAAAAATGATACTAAGTTTCCCTAACCGCAGACAAAAGTATACGGCGTTCAGGTCAGCAAAGTCTATGTCAGATTATGAACCCCGTCTAACTATATTCCTAATCTTTTATCATCTTGAAGGCGTCCCCCTCCTGTCTCCCTCCTGTCTCCGGGCAGATCCTCCAGCTCTCCCACACACACACACACACACACACACACTGATCCAAGATCCACCCCCTCCCTTTCCACTTCTCCGTCTGGTACAGAAAAACATACACTCACATTCCTGAGCTGTAAGGTAATCAAAGCCGAGTCTTATACATTATACAGGGAACACAACTTTAGAAATATGGCTTTCCTAAAAATAACATGGATGGTTCCATCCGCTAATTGATGATCACTACTTTTATGGTCTACCCGGGTAAAAATCTGTGATCATCCATAAACACGTTTCTCTGACCTTAACTATTAGTCAAGATAATTCCTAATTTCTGCTCATTTTACTCAACAATGACTGATAATTTCATGTAAATGATGTTTATTCACCATCAATTCCATAAAGAAGTGTAAAACTAGTGGTAACAACTTATGAAGTTGGCTAAAAAGATCTAACATACAATTGGGTAATCATTAAAGGTGCCCTACCACACGTATTTCATTACTCTGTGGTAATGTCTAAATATAAGTATAAAGTTCTACCATGGACGTTTTTGTGTAAAAATGCCTTGGTTACCTTGTTTTAAGCCATTCTAGCGCAGTATAGAAAGCCTGCAGGAAGACTCAGCTCGATTTGTGCCAGTTCTCATTAATATTCAACGAGCTAAGCTGCTTGACTCTGATTGGCTAACAGCTAGCCAATGAGAGCCTGGCTATCAGCATCCATTACCCAGCACAACTGGGCAAGCTCTTGAATAGTAATGAGCTTTGAGACTGACTGGCTTTTGTAATTGGCCTGATTTCTCCGCTTATTTCTTTTCAGTGGCTAGAGCTGACAGAGGAGGTAGCAGTTCATTTTCACATTCACAACATAACACAAACACGTATGGACCTAACATATTTTTAAAAAAAATGCGGTGGTTGTCGGGTAGACAATATGAGGGTTACATGACGCAAGTGGACGGACAAAACCCCCCTAATCATCACCATGGGAGCGTGACTGGCCAGAATTACAGATTTGGAGTCACAGCACAAAATCCACATATCAACAGTAAAGGCGTTGCTATACCCAGCAGAGAAACAGCCCTCCTTCTTCTTTGTCCTCTTCATCCTCTCTATGTCTCTCTCACTATCTATCTATAGCCCAAGTGCTGATTAACTCCCCATGAGACTGAAGGCTTGAACACCACTGAGGCCTTCAAATTTAAGACCGCTTTTCCTCTTCCTGTGCAATCAGCAGCGCCTTCCCGCTCCTCATAAGTGGTGTTGAGCTTCCTCTCAGCACTCCGAGGAAACAAGCAACGTTTTTAATTTCACCCCTCTTCCGCAAAAAGTTTCATCTGCGAGGCGAGCGAGCGATCGAAATGTCGGCGCTGCGAGGAAATTGGACGTCCCCCCCCTGCAGAGGACACAGGAACCTAAATTCACGGCGAGGTTGAACAGCCTCCTGAGTATTTTTTTTGAGCTGTGGGGAAGTGGTGGCCTTCAGTTCCCTGCAGCACAGAGCAGCTCTCTGCAACGGAAAGGTCGTCACAAAGTTCCTTAACAGCAGTTTGTGTCGGTAAACACTTTTGTGTTGCAGGTTTCTATACCAAGAGCCTTGTGGCAGACTGCTTTGATGCTGTTTCAATCCCTCGTCACGCAAATACAGAACAAAAGGCTCTTTCTACTCACAGAAGTGCCACTTCATTTTTCTTAATTAAGAATCCAGTGTTCTCGCGAGAGCACAATTTGAATTTGCTCAGCGAGTCACTCTGGCATTGAGTACTGATGTTCATTAACTATGCCCTTGTAGCCGAGCTGCACCAGTCACATCGGTGTATCTGATATAGGCGGGCCAGAGGTGAGCTAAACAGATGACGACAGCGCTGCGACATCGAAGTCATAAGTAAACATTGCAAGATGGCTACGGATGATCACCAGTTGTTTGAAACGGCTTTGGCCGCTACAATAAACGAGTTAGACTTGACTTTTTATCTAAAAGAGGAACAGAAGACGGTGCTCAAATGGTTCCTTTGCAAGAAGGACGTTTTTGCTGTTTTGCCGACTGGATATGGCAAGAGTTTAATCTACCAGTTAGCTCCTCTGGTAGCTAAGAGTTTAATCTACCAGTTAGCTCCTCTGGTAGCTAAGAGTTTAATCTACCAGTTAGCTCCTCTGGTAGCTAAGAGTTTAATCTACCAGTTAGCTCCTCTGGTAGCTAAGAGTTTAATCTACCAGTTAGCTCCTCTGGTAGCTAAGAGTTTAATCTACCAGTTAGCTCCGCTGGTAGCTAAGCGTCTGGGGCTCTGGATACGTCACCCCGTGTATTGTTGTGATTGGGTGTAGTGTTATCCAATTGCGTGCAGTGAGATTTTCAAATGCATGCTTGGTGCCCCTCGAGTTGGGCCATTTTCATTACTCAATGCCAGACCCTTAATCTTTCGAATTTGGGTCTGGATTTCCAGCCTAGCCTCACACCGCTGCTGCTGGCAAAGCTTGCCTCCACCTTCCCGGTTTTGGGTGTCATCATAACTATGTCTTGGATTGGGCCTACTTTTGTGTACGGGAGGGGGGGGGGTCTCAACAGCATGCTCCCTGTGTCATCTTAGCATGCGGCTTGGCTGATCCAGGTAGCATCATCAGAACAGAGCCTTCATCGCCAAGTATAACTGTATTTCCATTTGTTGCAATAAATGGTTAACTTTATGACAAGGGTGTTCCTGACTGGACATTTATTTTAGTAGTTATTTATCTATTTTTATCCATGTATCTGTCTTTTAGGACGTAAGCTTTATTTATTTTAAGTTTTTTGTTTTTGACTCTATGTACCACTGTCAATGCAAATGCAAGGCACCTATTTTTCTTTTTATTCTTTGTCTTTTATTTTTCTATATGTATATATACAAGACATGGGGTGGGGGGGTTGGAAATGATAAAAAGGCATGGTTAACTGTATTCACTATACCATTTGAACTATTACTGTACTGTTTACATGTTGCCTAAAACAATAAAAAAATAAAAATAAAAGTGCCACTTTCTGACGGGTGGGCGGATCGATCCAAATATCAATAATATTGATGGCTGTGGGAGAGAGCGCCATTTGGAGTGAAATGTGTTTTTTGTACTTTATGCATCTATTACAGACACAAAAAACTATATAACACTAAAAGGTGGCAAAAATCCAATAAAGCATAATAAATGCTCTTTAATGTCGCTGACTGCCCACAACTGATCGACACATCTGTCAGCCAATAAAATGCAGCGCTGAGAGTCCACGTGCTGTCTGGCCTCAGCAGATTGTCGGGCTCAATATCAGCTTTTATCCTGAACTCGGGGTCGCAGCCATGTCTGTTCCAGCAGTACCTTTGACCCCTGACCCCATTACTGCTGCTGTTTGTGATGATGACCTCCGAGGATCAGAGGTGATGTCGGCGCCGCCGCCGGAGGAACACAGCCACCAAAATACGATTTTTTTTCATGTCCAAGTGCATTCACCTGCCAATCCTACACACACACACACACACACACACACACACAAGCTTGTGCAAGGCCTGCGGTGTTTAATTACAACCTCTGCTAGCGCTGTTTGTTCCATTAAATTATGCATTAGCATTAACTAACATTAAATATGATTGAAATTTAAATAAAATGTGAACTGTACACAGCTAGGTCGCATTTATAAATAAATATACTTCTGCAGCGAGTCACAGACAGTTTTTCAGACTTATTCCCAGTGGACCCACCTTATTACGCTCATTTATTTTCAGGAATAAAGTGGCCGATGCAAATGATCACAGGAAACTGTGATCCTTGACCTTTTTAAGCAAAATTCACTTTTTTGTTTTGATTCAGGTTATTAATCAGCATCCAGCTGACCAGAACTGCAGACATTTGTGGTTAAGACAGTGGTGGAAGAAGTATTCAGATTCTCTACTTAAGTAAAAGTACTAATACCACACTGTAAAAATACTCGTATAACAAGTCAAAGTCCTGCATTGAGAATGTTACTTAAAGGTCCAATGTGTAGAAATTTCTCCCATCTAGCGTTGAGATCATATATCAATCAACTCTCTCGCACCACGCAGTTCAAAGTACGTTTTACAGCTACGGTAGCCTTCACGCTTCAAAAAGACGGTCTCTTGCTCTTTTCAATCTCCTTTTTCTTTTTCTGGGCGAAGAAGAAGAAGACTCCTGTTCCTGAAATTTTGATTTTGAATACGTGTGGTCCTCCATGTTTCCTTCTTCAAACTTGCCGGGGCCGGGAAGCTACGATACCCATTAGCAGCATTAGCAGCAGCTGTGAGTTTATCATGTGACAGAGAAAACGTGAAAGGCGGAGCAGTATGTCCTGTATGTCCCTCACCGGCTAACATATTTCAAGATGGAGCATGAATATGGAGCGTCTACCCCAGTTCATGCAAACGCAAATGTAACATTTCAAGCCAATATGAATACTTGGAATTGATGGTGGAGGTAAATATTCATGAAAAAGGACCAGTTTGTAAACGGGCAACACAGATTTTGATAATGAACAACTAAACACGTTACACACTGGGCCTTTAAGTAAAAGTATGCAAGTATCATCAGGAAAATGTGCTCAATGCAGAAACATCCTCCCATTTTAGAAAGTGTAAGTGTAAGATCCAAACAGTTGTGTTTTTTAATGATCGAATCATTGCAGCTGGACTTTATTTAGAATAAAACATCAGATTTTATAAACTACATGTGTTTCATGTGCAACAATCTTAATGTCAGATGAATGTAGTGGAGTAAAAAGTACAAAATTTCTCTCTGAAATGTAGCGCAGTAGAAGTAGAAAGAGGCATGAAAAGAAAAGACTGAAGTAAAGTACAAGTACCACAAATGTGTACTTAAGTACAGTAGTTGAGTAAATATACTTAGTTACATTCCACCACTGGGTTAAGATACATCGCTTTCAGAGTTATAGATCAGGGGTCTTCAACGTTTTTTTAAGCCAAGGACCCCTTAACTAAGAGAGATGGAGCAGGGACCCCCTACTACATATGTTGTATCAAATGAAGTTGCATATTAAACTGGGCCTAAAATAACATGTAGGGCAGCCTAAGGCCTTCATACATACCTTTTTAGTGCAAAGAATACTAAGCTATTAAAAAAATAATTGTTGGCATAATTTTATGAATCATGTTTTCATACTAAACATAAATGTGGCACAGTGAGGACTTTTTTAATTATTTGTTTTATTAACCTTTATTTTACCAGGAAATAATCCCATTGAGATTCAGAATCTCTTTTTCAAGGGAGTCCTGGCCAAGACAGCAGTATAATAGTTCCATATTAAAATATACAGTGAAAAACATACAACATAAAACAGAAAAAGGCAGTTGGCAATTTAACATCATCTCAACATAATCACCAGCAGCGCTCAGTAGCAGCACATGTGCATTTAGTACTCAAATAGTCCTTTATCACAATTTTAAACTGTGTCATTGTTGGTGGGTAGTCTAATTTAAGATGATTCTGTAATTTCTACCAGGATGAGGGTGCAAAAACTTTAAAGGCACTTTCACCGAAGACAGTTTGCGTTCGGGGTATGTCCTCATGATTAGCCCATATGATCGAAGATTACATTTCCTGGTGGTGACTTTAGGAGTCAGGAGAGAACATAAGTAAGGAGGTCAGTTTACACAGTATGGCCTTAAAAAGAAAAATATACCAATGCTCCAACCTGCGATTGTGCAAAGAAGGCCAACCAACACTCTCATACAAGCTACAGTGATGAGTACGAAAACTGGAATTAGTTACAAATCTTAGTGCTGCAGGATAAACTGTATCTGTGGATACCTTAGAGACTACCTCACCTTTAGGCCAGTCAGCCTGTCATCAAGGGTTTGGGGTTTTTTCACAAATAGGCCGATTGAATTTAGGCAAAAATGTGTTGGATTCATGTTAAGACGCTTTAGTGTTTGAAAAAAACTTTCAAAAAATGAACAATCATTTGGTGGTGCCCCCCCCACAGTAACTCTGAGGACCCCCTAGGGGGTCCCGGACCCCCTGTTGAATATCTCTGTTATAGACCAATCAGGGCTAATTGCCTACTTATTTTAGACTTGATGAACCCAATCCATGAAGCGAGCTTTCTGCTCTCGTCTTGACAGCGGAGGTTTGTTTCTCCTGCTCTCCGCTTTTGACAATGGAGCAACATTTCGATGCCAGTAAATTCTCGAGACGCTGCAGATGGGCGGAAACGTGCTTTAACCTCGCTGCCCGCCTGTTTAGCCGCCCACTCCCCCTAAAAAAACACCTCATCATCTCCAGCTGGATTAGGCAGGCTAGCGAGCGGCTGCCGTCGCCTTTTCCCCGACCTTTGACCCTTGCTGAGCGCTCCTTTAGCTGTGTGTGGGTTCAGCTCGGCTGCAGTAACTCGTCCCTTCCCGTTTATTCAGCGTCGTGCTTGACTCGCAGTTTGGCTTCACCCGTGAAGGTTGGTAGTGTGCTAGTGAGCGGCGAGGAAGAAGGAGAGACCCTGAGGTTGTGCCAGTCTGAATGTGGAATGCCTTTTGATTGCACAATCTAATCCGCGCTGCAACATGCCTGGCGGCCAGGCAGGCGTGGGCGGCGGGTTACATTGGTGGTGGTGGATGGAAGGGGGGGTTGTTGTTGTTGGATGTTGCTCTCTCACGTCGCTCTGACACAGATAGGCGATTCATCCCTGGCTGGACCAGCTCCAGGCCAGAGCGGTGAGCGTGATTCACATCAATCCAAATTCACCTTCTTTGTTTCCCGCACCAACCTTTTTTCTTTTCAAGCACCACTTCTTCTGTTGAACGCAGCTCTGTTTGGCCCCGAACACCACCACGGCTCAATGTGTTTGTGTGTGTGTGTGTGTTCTTGTTTAACACACAAGTTTAAAGGGCTGTTTGATGGTTAAGACATGGTTTTAGGATTAGGGTTAGAATAAGCTTATGGTTAGGGTTAGGGGAAGGGTTAAGGTTAGGCATTTAGTTGTGATGGTTAAGGTTAGGGTTTAATCCCCTGCTACCCAAAGACCCTTATTTTTTTGTAAAAGTGGATTTTAGTCGAAGAGGAGAGCCGGGCCTTTTCTGTGTGTGTTTTTTTCTTTTTTTTCTGGATCTTCTGATGTCGGCCGCCCACGGCCGTGGAGGATTCAGTCCAATATTTTGTTTACACTGCAGACACTGCTGACGTTTTCCTCTCTTCCCATTTTTCTATTATGTGTCCCCTGGTGGATAGCAATTACAATTCACTTGACGGAATACAAGCAACTTATCCCCCCCCTCCCCTCCCCCCCATGTGTGCTGTGCTGCGATGATGTGGATAAAAACACTTGTTATCTTTAATATGACTACAATGTCCACCCCCCCCCCCCCCCCCACCCTCCCTGCGGAGCTAACTAAACAGAGGCTTATCTGTAACTCTGACACCGCAATCCATCTCTGAGACGCACAGACGCAGTGCGTTAAGCCGATGCAGAACACGCAGCTCTCTCCGGCCTCAGCCACACACTCAAATAAGCGTCTGTTTCAATTATTTTACATTGGAAGTCCGATTTGTCTTACTGTCACATTGAATTGCAGCGGAGGGTAAATTGATTGGAGTATATTGGATGGCGGTGCGAGTGACAGGCCGGCCTCTAGTTAAAGATGGAGCGATGTGCCATCTCACTGCTACATGTCATCTCATATTGGATAGATTCTGGATCCACACTGTAAAGCTAAACTTTATTTTAATTCTTAAGCCCGAGACACACCAACCAGACGGCCGACCGTCGGCAGAAAAGGCAGTTGGGCTGATCAGTCTCCCCGAGTTGGTCAAAAAAGTGCCTCGGAACACACCAAAGCGACGAGACGTAATACGTCTCCATAACAGCAGGTGGCGCTAATCTGTATTGTCCCCCAAAAATGAAAACCAGCAGCTGATTGGACGAACGCGTCACGTGGGTCTGGTTTCTCCGGAAATTCAAAGACACGCTTTGCCATCGGCCCATCGGTGATGCCCACACTTGTTACTTGAGACCGCTAGTTACGTTTCTCTGACAGAGACTATGGTAGTTACTACAACTACTACTACAACCGTGCGGAAAATTTAAAACAATACCGCGAAAATCCGAGCGGTCAATATGACCGTGTATGGCCGAAATAGGTAAAAGTGATTGTATTTTCTTTGCCTTTTGTGTAATGTATATAAAAACAATTTTAGAATAAAATACAGACTCTTTTAGGAAAAGTCAGGCAGCAGCAGGATTGTATTTTTTTATTCAGCAAAGTTATTACACATATAAATTTCAAAACGGTCAAAATGACCGTCATGGCCGTTCTAGTGTTAAAAGATTTTCGTCAGATTTTGAGAGACTCTAGTCACGTTCATCTGGAACGCTCCTCGTTTCCGGGTTAGCTCTCCACCAATCAGATGGGTCATTTGAGTCCGACTGCCGGCAGCGCCCGCCTTCCGATTATACATGTCAAATCGGCCAAAATGAAGGACGACGGCACCTCGGACGGACGACGGCACGGAACACACCGAACAGACTCAAGTCACCGACCTCGCTAGACCGTCCGACGGCCGATTATCGGCTTGGTCTGTCTCGGGCTTCAGAGAAAGGGCCGTGGGAGATCGATTACATGATCCTGTATAAAACGATCTAAAAAAAAAACATTGCAGCTAGAGCGTTCATTACTAAAAAAGGTTTTTATTTTTTATTTCTTCACCTTTTCCTAGGCCAAGATGTCTGCACGGGTGAGTTTTTCGGTATGGGATGGAAGTAGTGGACAGGCTGGGGTGTAAGGTTTGACCATGTCCTGCATGTAGGATGGGGCAAGATGTAGGCAAGTACTAATGACTTGAATGTTGTGTTTTCAGCTTGTTCTGCTGCCCCCAAGTGGCCCAATCAAGCCAATCAACCCCTTCTCTCAACATCCTGCGCTCGATACGAAGTTGTTTAACGGTTGCCATGGTTGTCATGTCCCTCAGAGCGTTTAATGACTGTACCGTGATTGTAGAAGCCCTCTTTTATACTGAGTTATTTCAGAATACAGTGTGCTGTTGTACATTAAATGTATTGTATGGAGAAAGGTAAATACAGGCTATTTAAAGCAACGCTAAAGCATTTTTCCCGCTTCGGTCCCCCTACAGGTTGGAAGCGGACTTGTCCATTACCGCTATTGTAATGTCTCATTATGTCTCATTCGTACGACAGATTCGCTAACCAATCTGGCAAAGTTGCACCAAAATAATGTACCTTAAAATAATGTTTCCGAAATCGTTTCAGTGGTGCCATGCACGTGAAAAATCTGAGCGCTGATTGTAATGGAGGAGGCGGCAGCAGCGGCGGAACTCACCTGTTCGCAGGCCGGCTGTGTAGTTTCAGCAGGCGACTGTCAGCGGCTGACAGAGAGCAGAAAGACACTTAAGATAATTGGCTCCCATCCCTCCCGCCATCACCTGCGGTCAGGAATTAAAATAAGAAATGGGGGGGAAATGACTCTAAGCTCTCACAGCTCGGCACTGAATCATAAATCAGCCGTCAGTCATCGCTGGTGGAGAGCGGCTCGGATAAATCATCTCCTGGCACCTTCCCTTTTCTTTTTTTGAAAGCCTAGCTGGCTCAGTCATTAGCTCAGCTGGCCTTATGAAAGGTGTGACAGTGTGTGTGTGTGTGTGTGTGTGTGTGTGTGTGTGTGAGTGTGTGTGTGTGTTAGCGAGAGCACATGCCAGGATGATCCTTAACTGTAATAGATGTCAGATGACGACTCAACGAGCCAGACTCTGTGAACGCTACCAACCTGGGCAGAGCAGCAAACAGCCGGGGGGATAAATGGCACCGACAGTGATGTGCTGATGGGAGGGGGGAGGGGCGGGAGGGAGCGGGGGGTGGTGAGGGAGGTTTGCTGGGGTCTTTGCTCATGGTTAATATGCTCCTGGTGAATCTGAGGAGGTGGTGGGAGGGCAGTTGGCTGCTGCAGCGTCTGTGACAGAGGTTGGTCTGATGATTGGATCTGTAGCGGAGGAGGAGGTGATGACATGTACAGCATCAAGGAGAAATCCTCCCGCCTGTTAGTGTCTGCCTGTTAGTTTGTGTCTCTCATGTAAAGAATCATTACATGCAACTCACAGCTTCTGTTTTTCTGAAACATAAATCCATGACAGTCTTTGAAATACCCAGAAGGCTGTGTACAAGTGTTATATACAAATGTTGGAAGAGTGCTTGAGGATGCTGGAAATACCTTTTTAAAAAGGTATTATTTACAAAAATGAGCATAATATCGGACCTTTAATACATGAGAGGCACAAAAGCTAGCTACAGTTTGCTTGCTAGATAGCTAATTTGTTAGTCCGCTGTGGCACCTTATCAGCCTAAAACTTTCCTGCAAATGCTGTCTTTTATTGGGTCAGTTTAAATGGTAAACGACGTGGTTAAGTCTCTGTCTCTGCCGGCTCAGCTAGCAACGTATCTCTCATTTATCTCCAAAGACCTTTTTATTCCTCATTTCAGCCTAAAATGTCAACAGCTGACATGATTTTTAACCACAAAAAAAGATTGACATTTGTCATCTCTGTTGCCCTGATCAAATTCCTGCTCCCCAGAGGATGAACCCTTTGTGATTTCAGTGAATAACCTTTCATCAGGAAGCCCCCTCAGGAAAGAAAACCCTTCCATTTTTCGCTCTGTGAAAAGGTGAATCCTCAGCACCACTTCCTGTCACAGTTAACTGTCCAGAAGAACTACAGGGTGTCTGTTGGCCACTGAGCAGCTTCACTGGAGCAGTTAACCTGCTTTACTGTGTTGTGCCAAAGCGGGAGAAGATGCAAGATGCGTGCTGAAATGTTAATCAGATCAAGGTTTGGAAAACTGAAAATATAAACTCAGGTATAGTGTCTTGCTTACCCCTGCTTTGACAATCCACATGCCAGGTCTAGTTTTATGCGAGCCGCGGGGCGCTCGGACAGCCTGGCAGGAAGTGAAACAGCAAGAGTATCCACTCAATCTCCCCCCCCCTCCCATGGACTTTCACCCAGGAGACCGGGGATCGTGTCACGTTTCCTAAACCCAACCGTCCCGTTCTTCTTTTCCTAAACCCAACCCGTCCCGCTGTATACAGCTAAGCAATTGTTGGTATTATAAAAAACGTGCTGACCATCACGAAAAAAAACGAGATAAACGTGTTTGTGTACACAAATCAAATAGATTAAATTACGTGACCATTTCACGAACTGCCGTGAGACTGTGTTGTGTGTCCACTAGCGTAAAAAACACGTGATTGTTCTGTAAAGACCGGAATTTCTTTTTGCAGCAATGAGGGGCTTCTCCGTTTCCTTTGTGCACTGCATCATGTAAAAAAAGTGTCCATCAAGATCAAACGTGAAAAAATCAAGCACATTTATTGTGTTTTTCATTTATTCTTTAAGTGAATGCATTACAGATTTAAAAGTAAGCGGAATCTGGAACTGAGACACTCAAGTCTTGTTTTTTCAAAACATCATGTCGATAAAGATTAATTAAAGTGGATTGAGTGACACATATAGAGAGAGGACAGGTGTGTGTGTGTGTGTGTGTGTGTGTGTGTGTGTGTGTGTGTGTGTGTGTGTGAAGCCTCTCGCTCAGCCTCTCCTGACCTCCCGCCTTTATTTAAGTGTTGAAAGAGGCAATTTGCCTGCAGTCCGCCTGCGTTCTGCGCTCGGCGCTCCGTCTGAAGTAATCTGCCATTTCAGACCCATTTTTACCTGATTGCTTCGTCAGAAACGAAGTGACACTGAGGTCGCACACTCAGAGTGGAATGTAGATGCAATACAAACACTGTACACCCACAGATTGAAAATGAAGAGTGGACTGAAAAGAAAGAGAGAGAGAGAGAGAGAGAGAGAGAGAGAGAGAAAGAAAACATTTCTGACATTCTCAACTTGTAGCGGAGCTGATAAAATGTCAGGTGTTTCTGAGGGATGGAGGAGCACGGCAGTAAGAGGACCTTCAACATCGCTGTGATCTAAAAGTAGAGCAGGAAAGACACGGCTGATCTTTTCACAGTGTGTTTAATATTCCAGCCCTGTCTCCTAAAAAGTATATTCCCATACAGGGCTGCAACTAACGATTATTTTCACTGTTGATCAAACCGTCGATTAGTTTCTCGATTAGTTGTTTGGTCTCTAAAACATCAGAAAATGGTGAAAAATGTGGATCAGTGTTTCCCAAAAAGCCCAAGATGACGTCCTCAAATGTCTTGTTTTGTCCACAACTCAAAGATATCCAGTTCACTGTCACAGAGGAGAGAAGAAACTAGAAGATATTCACATTTAACAAGCTGACATCAGAGAATTTGTTCTTTTTTTTCTCATAAAAAATGACTCAAACTAATGAATCAATTATCAAAATAGTTGGCGATTAATTTAATAGTTGACAATTAACCAACTATTTGATTCATCTTTGCAGCTCTATTCCTACAAAACTAAACTGCAAAATGTCAAGGGTGGATGGATGGGACTTTGACCCAGGAGACAGCTGTTCGTGTCCTGGGTCAAAGTTCCTGTGTGAAACCAAAAGTCACCAAACGTTCACTTATTTCAACTTACGTACTATTCTAACTTCACATGCATATTGTACTTAACTTACGCTTACAGCTGCTGTAGGTATGATTGTGAAGATCCAGGACTTAGCCAAAACATTTGAACATCGACAACTTCTCAGTCCCTCCCCCCTTTCTGCTAAAGCCCAAAATGGTCTCCTAAGCCCCTCCCCCCACAAGGGAGAATGAATGCGTGTGCATGAGCAGTGATTGACACGCAGTTAGACACTCCAGGCTGTAGGTGGAGCCAGAGGAGCTGGATTTATTTTTAATGACCTGCTTCATGTAGTTCTACTGGAACATAGGGTCAGTTTCAGCAAATATTTAACTTAACGTATGTCACTAGGTGCAGTAAGCGATGCTGCGGAAAGATTGCTGATAATAAATCACCTGACAAACAAATACAACCCCCTCTTCAGAAGCTCCGCCCCCAAAATTCAGGGACAGATACCTACTGGCTGGCACATTCACATGCTTCACGTTGGTAAAAAAATCAATCAATCTTTTACTTTTTTCCCCAAAAAATATCCAAAACCCAAAGGAATACAATTTCTTATGGCATTAAACAGACAAAATTAGCAAATTCTCACATTTGTACGGTGGCCAACAGAAAACACACGCAAATAGACAAAACACAAGCAAATTAAGAAAACAACTTCATTAATTTGACAACACATGTGCAGCATTCAGCAAACGCGCTGTAAATACACACAACACAACCAAATACATAAGCGCACTGCAAATAAAAAACGATGCAAAAAGAAAAGCACACAAACCCCGAAAAAAAAGCGATGCAAAAAGAAAAACAACTTCATTAATTTGACAACACATGTGCAGCATTCAGAAAACGCACTGCAAATACACACAACACAACCAAATACATAAATATGAGAGGCTGTATAGGAAGTAATTCATACTTCTGTCTTACACACACTATCATAATCTTGCATATACACCACTATACTCATACACACACACTATTATAATCCTTTTACATGTATGTATGAAAGGGTATAGTCGTGTATGTGAGAGAGTATAGTAGTATATGTGAGAGAGTATGGTCGTGTATGTGAGAGTATAGTAGTGTATGTGAGAGAGTATAGTAGTGTGTGTGAGAGGGTATAGTAGTGTGTGTGAGAGAGTATAGTAGTGTGTGTGACAGAGTATAGTAGTGTGTGTGAGAGGGAATAGTAGTGTGTGTGACAGAGTATAGTAGTGTATGTGAGAGAGTATAGTAGTGTGTGTGAGAGGGTATAGTAGTGTGTGTGAGAGAGTATAGTAGTGTGTGTGAGAGAGTATAGTAGTGTGTGTGAGAGAGTATAGTAGTGTATGTGAGAGAGTATAGTAGTGTGTGTGAGAGAGTATAGTAGTGTGTGTGAGAGAGTATAGTAGTGTGTGTGAGAGAGTATAGTAGTGTGTGTGAGAGAGTATAGTAGTGTACGTGAGAGAGCATATAGTTGGGTATGTGAGAGAGAAAGTATAGTAGTGTGTGAGACAGTATAGTTGAAAAGGAAGTTGGTTTGATCAATCAGGAAGACTTAATTAAATCCTCACGTCCTCATTGGCTAAAGGGGCCATTTTAAATGATCATTACCCAGTGGGCTTGCTGCTTTGAAAGTGCAGCTAGCACCAACTCAGAGGAACAAGGAACATTAAAATCAAGCAGCAGAAACTTTAAGGACAAAAACAACCTTGTTGGACGAACAAATGTATTCTTATCTTATTTAGTTTCTTTTTCGAGGTCAGTTTTTGTTTGTGGAAGTAAATGGTAATGAGGAAAACATTGCTATCTTTTTAACTGATACTGTGTGTTCAGAGAATTGTGAGACATTTTAGTTGGGAGTGACAACGCTGAAATGAATGAAGACCCCCCCCCAAGTACATTTTGAGACTTCAAATAATGTTGTGGTTCCAGAAAATGACTTTATTTTCAATGAAACAGTTATAAAAATGAGTTCTAGAAACTGTAGACCCACTAGCCGCTGACGGTAACCATGGCATTCAATTATTTTTGGGCCTGGTGAACTCCATCAGTGAGCAAGTTCATTAGTGTCAAGGCAATTAATAAAGGTTAATAAAAGGCCAGTGACAATTTCTGCTTCACAATGTTGAACAATAAAATAAAATAACAAAATGGTTTCCTTTTGAGTCAAATGATTATTCCATTTTCAATTGTTTAAACAAGACATTAATAATGTATTAGGAAATGGGGAGTTGTTGACAACGATGCCTCATCAATTTAGTCCAGTTCAACAGGCAACAGATTTTAATAAAGTATGTTCAGGAGTTCTCGGAAGTCATTCCTGACCAAATCACCAAGTGTTTTCTAATGCAAAATCCATAGTTTCCTTGAAATCCTCAAGTTTTTTCGGGACTGGCAACCGCAGGCAGTTAATGTTGTGTTTGCGGTGGTAAATGACGGCCTTGTCTGAGGGGCAGCTCATGGAGAAAATCCACTGAAGGTAGTGGGGAGAAGCCCAGGAGTGAATTGCATTTGCTCCCGTCGCAAAGGCCATGATACCCTGGCCAAGGGTCCCTCTTGCTCTGAAAAAGAAATACTCCAAAGAACACCAAAAAAGAAATTAAACCTAGCATGTAGAAAACTTTTAAAAAGGAGGGAAAGACAAAGACAGACAGAAGGGCATATGAAAAGAGTTTTATTCCATAACTAGCAATAATACTTACCCTCAACATTCAGCAGGTAATCCCTCCAAAATGCAACCACACATGGAACAAAGAGCTGTTCTAGTACATCAGCTATGAGTGGGGGATGACTCGTGACAAAACAGCAGTCTGAAAGCATCTGGGTGCATTCTTATTGCATCAAGAACACCAAGGGTCTTCATCTCCTCCCTGAATCTGTAAAAATGTATCATGAGAAGATACAAATATCTGTTTTCAAAGTGGATAAATGATCACACAGCACATGAGAGGGATGACTTACAGGACAGTTCAGTGTTTTTGATTATGCAAAAAGGCCTTGTCATTGACAACTATCTAAAACGTGATGTTCTTTAAGTTATTTTATATGATACATGCAAGCCTTTATTCGGAGTGTTTGTAAGGTTGTACACTGGCTTTTAAAAATATATGTTGAAATCTTTAATTATTCTTAACCCTTGTATGGTGTTATGGGTCTGTGGGACACGTTTTCAATGTTTGCTAAAAGAAAAATGATGGTATTTATTATTTCTTCTAACTCAAACTCACAGGCCTTTGCTCATTTTCTGTGAAGAACATAAAAAAACAACTTATTTTCAATGACTGCACACGGTACACCCCCCCTACACATAACTATTACATATGAGGTGTTCGGGTCTACTGGACCCGAGTATAATTATTACAGTGTAATAATTGTAGGTGCTATGAAACTTAACTGTGTCCTCCTCCTAATTGGGCCTGCTGTGTGTGTGTGTGTGTGTGTGTGTGTCTGTGCGTCTCTTTGTGTGTCTGTTTGTCTGTATGTGTGCGTGTCTGAGTGCAGGTGCTATGAAACTATGTTGTCTTTCTGCACCTGCTATTCACACACAAAGTTACAAAATTTTACATAAATTGTTATGGCTGTATTGATTTAAAAGCCTAATAATGTGGTGGGTCCACCAGACCCGGGAACATTGGCTGTGTAACAAAAATATGAACACCTTAGAAGGGTTAATTATGTTTGCTAAAAAATGGAGTTACACGAACCTTTGAGGTGGTCCACTGACTCGATGAACCACCTGAAACATGATGATTACTCCACCAAGAGATCTTTGTCTTCTACGCGTTTCAAAGTCCTTAGACACCCAGCATTGGCCAGATAATCTGTAATAATCATTGTATAGTATGAACAACACAAGATTAGATATATTAAACAAACGAAATGTTCTTTCCTGGAGGCCAATCCTGGATGTGATGATGAAATTAGATGATGCATGAATTTATATGAATGACATCTTTTATTTAACTACTTCAGTCCCAGTAGTATTACTAGTAATACTGAGCACTGACCACCTGGTGGAAACATTCATATGAAAGTCAGAAACTAATCACACAAACTAAAGGGCAGATTGCAGAAATATAAAAACAAATATGTGGCTTTACCACACTTAGTAGTATTTCAATTATTATTCACTGTAATACATGTATGTAAACATGTGGATTGCACTTTGTAATATTATTATTAATAATAATAATAATACATTTTATTTATATAGCGCTTTTCATGGTACTCAAAGACACACACAGATAGGCTAAACATCGTCACCCAGTCAGATGATTGCAACTCAGCTCGCTAGCCAGCCGATGCTAGAGCTTTCTCATTTAACGCTATCTTTGCTGTAAACAGCCTACTCTGATGTCTCCTTACCCAAAGATAGGCGAAATCCAATAAATGCAGAACTACACTGTAATAAGCTGCGCATTGAATAGCAAATTACAATGTGTTTGAAATTGAATAACAGGAGGGAAGCAATGGATACTATAACTACCAATATGCTTCCATAACTGCTGCTGCTATCTTTTTCTGCTAGTCAAAGTCAAATGTATTTGTACAGTAAAATATCATATACTGTGGTTAATCAAAGGGCTTGACAGATACTGTGTCCTCTCTCATGTAACAGCAGATTTAATTCTGAAACCTGATTTCTGAAATTATTTCACACAGCTTGCTCAAACTTGCTTGATCATATTAACTAGCACGAGCTAGTGGAGATATTGCAGAGTTTTCAATGGAAAATGGCTAGCCCGTGTTGTATGTGGGTAGCAACCATAGACTGTTAATATATACAGTCTATGGTAGCAACTAGCTAGCGGCGCTAACGTCACGACCATGCTAACATGAATTTGGGGGGACACTACAGATAGGATGAAGTTAATAAAAAAGGATCCTTGGCTATTTTTTTTATTTATGATTAGCTTACAACGCTAGTATTCAGGCACAGTCTTTCTAACCTGTCTGTACAGTTACAAAGTTCTCAATGCTTCGCTTAACATTTAGGGACCGTCATTATGCTACCGTTGAATTGTGGTGATATTTTGAGCCTTTTTAGTGGTATAAATAGTGATTTGTTTTTACTTTCCCTGTGCCCCAAATACTAGCGTTGTAAGCTAATAAGCGATCCGCGCTAGCTTGTTTCAAGCTACAAACACATTCGATTAGCATGAAAACATGTCCCAGAGAGCGACAGAGTGGGTACACATCTGTTATTAACCCCTAGGTTCGTTTTGCGCCAGAATTGTCCTTTAAGGCAATGACCATGCACAAAATATTCAGCTTACGAAAACAAGGTGCTTGGAAAAAGGCAAATAAAATAAATATAAGTGAAATAAAATAAAACAATTCAAGTTGTCACTGAGAATGCTAATTTGGTTTTACCAACGTCACGCCATTGTTAACCAATAATTAACGGTTGATAAACAGAAAATCAAAGTGCAATTCTTAGGCAAGGTAGATAAGGCAGATGAATATAAAAACTGTATAAAAACTATACATTTAATATGAAAATTTGTATCAAGGAACGCACTTAATCCAGTGTTTGATTTACATCATCTTGAACATTATCACTTGAATTGACACATACGAGGATTAACGTGAATGGCACGGTTTGAGTGGTTTGTTGTCATCAAGACACATCACTATTTTCTGAATAAAGGTTAATGTGTGGATGACTTTTTTTGGATATTCTAAATTCAATGCGTAAATCAGACCAAACAACACTACGAACCCATCAGCCAACTGGGGGAGATCCTTCACAACAATGTCATCTTCAATGACAACAGAAATGCTCTCAGGGTTGAAGTGGATTGCAGAAGTGCTGGCAGTCACCATGGTAAGGAGAGCCACTGGGGTGTCAGGAGTATCTGGTTCATCCCCCTGCTGCAAATGACAAACAATTCCAAATATGAGAATAATTTCAAATGCAAGGTTTAAAATGTTGCAATATGATCATCGGTGCTCCCTCCGCACTTTAAGATCAGTACAAGCTATTATAATGCTTTTGCAGTTGCGAGTGGGAATCAAGGGGGGGCCTGCATACCTAGTGCTTGTAGCCACGTGTTGCTCATCAGTGCATGGCCCCACAAGGTGAGATGTCTTTAAGAAAACACATCACTAACTTTAGTAATCAAGTGTAGGTTTGTTTTCAAAACAAGTAAACCTAGTGCTGGACGATATGGCATTGACGTAATATTTCGATATATTTAGCATATTCCACAATATACAAAATATATATCGATAGTTTTGAAATATTTTGTCCTCATAAATGCACACTTGAACTTCTTGGTTCATACAGTCACACCTGTATAAGAATTCTAGTTGTTCCGGCAACATGTTTGCATTATAACATTTGTTTATATTCATTAGTGGTTTCTATTTGATTTTTTTTTAAACTGTAAGAAGTGAAATAGAAATAACTTATGGCATGTTTGTGCCTCCATACAGCCTTGTTTTAAAAAGCTCAACAAAGACCCTTAAAAATAAGTGTTTAATTTCAAAGTTTAATTTAATGTTAATGTATTATGGACTGCAACCTCATGATTTTCACGGAAACATGGTAAAAACAGCACTGTGCAACAATGTGCAGACGATGAGTGCGAAAGCAAGACACAAGTCTAGATGACGTTAACCACACAGTTACTCATGGACCCTCCCCCATTCACACATTGGCCACCTGTGGCAGACTCGCTCTCTCCTTCTTTGCAACATGAAATTAAAAAAAGTCATCTAATTTGCAGGTCGCAAATGTGCGACTAGTCTCAAAAAATGGTCGCAAAATGCTGTCTGGAGCCCTGACAGATGAAACTCTGAATCTGTATGTGACTCGCCGGAGCCGCCGCCCAAGACAGCCGCTTGAGGTGATACCAAACCACTGCCAAACAACGGACTTTATGGAACCAGTTCATATTCCTCTAAGTATTATATTTCTCCTGTTGTCACAGTGTAAAGTTGCGTTGATGCTTTACTAGTTTTTCTCTGTGCTGCACACACACACACACACACACACACACACACACACACACACACACACACACACACACAGACTAGTGTGAGTGGGCGGAGTGGGTGAGAGAGGAACAGAACCATAGGAGAGAGATAGAAAGGCCAAACACTAGTGATTGTCATGTCAGTGGCATAATAAATTGTGTGATGTCATATTTGTATTTGCAATATAGTAATTAACAGTATACCACGAGGGACAATGTCAAAATTGTTATGTATATCGATATATCGCCCAGCACTAAGTAAACCAACACAAGATTTTGCTGATTTTAAACTTGCTGCAATTGCAGTATGTGCAGATGGGAATAATGTGTGATTAAGGTTGGTTTCCCATACAATGTTAATACTGTAGTGATTAATTGACATATATGCTAGTACTTACATTGCAGGTCTTGAAGAACTCCGAGGCATCATCACGCAGATACAGTGGGAGGGCCCGAAGGGCCAGTGTGCGTCTCATGTTGACATCATGTCAAAAAATACTTAAAAAAAAAAAAATGACACTCCAAGGGATTTAGAACTCAGTACAGACTTCATTCAAAGTCCCAACATTGTGTTCATGTCTGAGTTTATTTTATACTCACCTGGAGGTCATAAATCCTTAAAATCTCTCTCAACAAATCTGCCATCTTGCCTGTCATGGAGGCCTTCTGCCTGTACAGGGCAATCAGTCGTGGTGTGTGTCGGTCAAGCTCACAGTAGAATTGGTTGTGAAGGTTCACATTTGTAAGGCGATGGAACTCGGCAAACGCCTGCAATAAAAGATCAATCTATTAGTCAAGGTTACCTTAAAATATGAATATAAAATGCTTTAAGAAACATATACATTAATATACAATCAATTGAAATCTGAAAGTCAACTTTTATTCTTGTTTTAAAGACAATGAAAAATCTGAAACTGTAACGTTAATGCTGTTTCATACACTTAACGTTATTGCGTTTCAGTGCACCTCAGCAAGCACTGCTCTGTTGTTGAGAGCTAAACAAAAACGGTCGTGAGCTCATTCTTCGGGGGAACATCCATTGATTGGGTTACAATCTGATAACTGTGCTTTTGGACCAATAGTTTGAGAAAACTGGAGCAAAGTACACCTAGCTACGCCTTCAATGCGAAGCCCAAAAAGCAGAACGGTGCTCCGTACATGCGACAATATCCACTAGCTAATGTTAGCATTCTGACGTATCACCACAAACTGTGACGTTACATACAAAGTCGACACAGTTGGCGCAATACAAAAAAAACACATGCAATGTCATACAGTATACTGTGTTTCAACATACAAGTTAGTTGGGTCAATTTGTTACTTACTTCGCCGATATAAAAGGCTAACGTTATGTTTAAGATGTTGCTAGCCGACCTAACATTACGCGCGCATTCCTTAAGTTAATGACAATGGTAGAGAATAAACGTCTTCATCTATTCTAACGAAGTAACGTAAACGCATGAATAAAAATACAATTAAAAAATAACGAGGTTACGGATAACGTGACTGCAAAATAACAAGTTACATTAACGTTAGCTACTCGTTACAACTGAAAATGTAGCTAGCTAAGTTAGTAGTTAGCTCCAACTCTCTCATTGCACCGGACAAAATAAACATCATTATTTTTACTTACCACACCACAGCACTTATCAGAAGCAGCAGCAACACACTTTAAAAAACAACCAAGGTTGATGACTGGTGCAAGACCGACGTTAACGGCATTATTTAGCTGATTTTGCCTATGGCTACTAGCCGCGAACTCGCTCGCATCGGGTAGCCATCTTGAATCGACGAAGCCAGTTGTGTCGAGACGCTGATGACGTCAGACGTCAGTTTCGTCCACCTGTTTACTCAAAAGTTGTCATTAAGATGTTGATATACACCGAAAAACATTAATCCACATACAATTAAAAGCACATTCGTCGTTTACAGGACTTAGTGGTTTCTAAACTGTACCCGTATAGTTTATGAGTTAGCAGTACTGTTCGGGTTTACAGTGTACTATTCTCTCTCACATACACTAGTATACTCTCACACACACACTACTATACTCTCACATACACGACTATACTCTCTCACATACACGACTATACCCTCTCATACATACATGTAAAAGGATTATAATAGTGTGTGTGTATGAGTATAGTGGTGTATATGCAAGACTATGATAGTGTGTGTAAGACAGAAGTATGAATTACTTCCTATACGGCCTCTCATACATAAACGCGCTGCAAATACCACAACACAACCAAATACATAAACGCACTGCAAATATCAAACGATGCAAAAAGAAAAGCACACAAACCCCAGAAAACAAATGCAACAAAAAAACGCAGCATCCAGATTACACAACGGAAGTTCTCCAGACCTCTAGAGGGAGCAGCTGAGTGGAACAGCTGGATTTTAGACCCCACGGGGAGAGAAAGAGAGAGAGAGAGAGAGAGAGACAGAGAGAGAGAGAGAGAGAGAGAGAGAGAGAGAGAGAGAGAGCGCGCAACTGCATAGACTGTAAATATTAAGTCTATGTTTGAGATATGTTTTCTCTGGTTTGGTGGGTGTGTCTCTCAGGTCACAGGTGATACTCAATCAGCAGAGACGTCTGTAAACTCGTGGTGATAAAACATTTAAAACTGCATCAGCGTTTAACGTTGACGTTTGTTTAAGCCATATTACATGAGAGGGTTTCATTTCGAGGTCCGAAAGGCGCATCTCTGAAGTATAGGCCTCCTCAAGTGTAATAATGTGATTATACAACAGTTACCAACAAAATAAGTGATCAATCTGTATTCATATTGTGGAGCAATTCGCTCTTGAAATACAAAAAAACAAAAAACAGACAGGATTTCTAGTCCCTCCCTGTTTAGTAAACCAGCCATTTTACCGTGGGATTTATCAATCTGAATAAATCCCGGCCGCACATATAAACACAAAACTGCTTTGCTAACTCCAACGTGTTGTAACTAAAACATCTGCTGAGAAAGTTATTGTATTCATTAGCATGATTGTCGTACTGTTTAGTTCACAAACATCCAACACACCAAAGTACAAACACATAGCGGACCAGACACAAGCTTTTATTTTGAAAAGCCGAAAGACGGGAGCATAGACTGTATATTATTAATATATTATGTTATTAATAATAATATGAATTTAATATACAGTCTATGGAGTTCTCCAGGCTGCAGCCATACCCGACTCTAATAAAAAGGCAGAGCTCTCTCTCTCCCCGTGGGGTCTAAAATCCAGCTGTTCCACTCAGCTGCTCCCTCTAGAGGTCTGGAGAACTTCCGTTGTGTAATCTGGATGCTGCGTTTTTTTGTTGCATTTGTTTTCTGGGTTTGTGTGCTTTTCTTTTTGCATCATTTCATATTTGCAGCATGTTTATGTATTTGGTTGTGTTGTGTGTATTTGCAGTGCGTTTGCTGAATGCTGCGCATGTGTTGTCAAATTAATGAAGTTGTTTTCTTAATTTGCTTGTGTTTTGTCTATTTGGGTGTTTTCTTAAGTTGCAGGGCGATTGCCCCTGTCAGCCACCGTACATTTGAGCGGTTGGAACCAAGTTGGTATTTTGGTTTTAATTAATGAGAAAAAAATAATGAGAAAAATTTCTGTCCATCACCTAATAAATAATCATTGTCAGTGTGATTTTTTTGTCTTTCCAGACAGCAGTTAGCTGCATTTAATTTATTTAAAACAAGTTGATATCAACTTGAGGTTCATAAAAGATCATCACGTCTGCATTTATTGTCGTCTAAGTTACATCATCGCTGTCAACAGATTGATTAAAGTGCTCATATGCTCATTTTCAGGTTCATAATTGTATTTAGAGGTTATATCAGAATAGGTTTACATGGTTTAATTTTCAAAAAACACCATATTTGCTGCAGCTCCTCTTTTCACCCTGTGTGTTGAGCTCTCTGTTTTAGCTACAGAGTGAGACCTCTCACTTCTGTTCCATCTTTGTTGGGAGTCACACATGTTCAGTAGCTAGGTAAGGACTACTAGCCAGTCAGAAGCAGAGTATGAGGGCGTGATTAATCACTTTGCTGCGTCGGTCATCAACTAAGAACGTGTAAAAAACACAAGTATGATCCAGTGATTTCTATAAGAACAACGTGCCTTACATCGGGGGTCAAATGATAGTGGTGAAAATTAATTTTCAACAAACACAGCTACATACACAGTTATTGCTTCATATCCTGTTTAGTTTACAGATAAGTGCAGGATAATTTGTTCACATGCATCTTCATATCCTGAACACTAAGGGCTTTTCTTGTGTATGAATGGACAAAAGCAGCTGATTATTACCATGGAAACAGTCCAGGAAAACAGAAGGCAGCACTGCAGAGCAGAGGGTTTTCACATTAACATCAGTATGTAACAGTGAGGTCCAATAACAGGCTGCTGCAGACAGGAGGCCGTGTTTATAGATCAGTACATATGCAAGGCCATACTGTGGACAAATGAGAATGTATAATAACCCCTCAAAGGATATGCGCCATTGAACATTCAGTTTCGATTCATCTACTGTACATGCACATCAAATCACAGAAAACTAAACATTTCATACCATCAATGTCAATTTTATTTGTATAGCACCTTACAAGTTAACCCATGGTGCTTTACATTAAAAACAGCATACAAATTAAAACAAAGCATGAATAGAAATAAAAGTATACAATCAACAAAAAACACACACACAAACAACACATCAAACATGCATGCACACACACACACACACACACAAACATGCACAGGCACACACACGCACGCACGCACACACACACACACACACACACACACACACACACACACAGTAATTGAACAAAATAAATACCATGGCCATTATTTTGGTTTCTTTCCAATGTGCTCCCATTCAGACACACAACAGCATCACCGAGGTCCAACACTGATGTTGGTTGATCAGGCCTGGCTCGCAGTCGGTGTTCCAGTTCATCCAAGATGTGTTGATAGGGTTCAGGTTAAAGCTTCGTGCAGACCAGTTGCACCAAACTGGGAAAACCATTTCTGTGGCGCTGGATTTTGTGCAGGGGAAAAATGAGATGTTGAAACAGGAAAGAGCAACACGTTCTCACTCCCAACTCGTCAAATACTGACGCTTGGCCAGAACCCTTTTGGCGTCACTTTGTAACACTCGGGGTATCCTTTTGGTGTCATTTTTCAACGCGCAGGGTAAAACCATTTAGTTAGGGTTACGAAGTGACACGCGGGGCATCAACGGGACATGAATCCTGGTCTCCTGGGTGAAAGTCCTATGTTGATCCACCACTTGCAACCTGCCTTCTTATTCGGATTTTTCGGTCTTTCATACTATTTGCTACCGTTGTCGCTCTTAATACTACGTCATCTTACAGCGCCGCGGTCAAACTGCTGCTCTGCCCGGTGTGTCACATACAGACGCTAAAGGGTGAATTGTGCATGCTTATCTGACGCTGAGAGATACTGACCAGTAGTCAGTATTTGAGTTGGGACTGAGAACAGGTTGGAAGAGACATGAAAAACCCCACTGAAGTCTTCCTTCATTGGAACTAAGGCCCTAACCAGGAACAAAATCAACCTAAAGTATGCAAGCTGTTCTCATCAACCATTCATACATATAGCTACAAAAAGTAATGCACTGAAATTCGTACGTACTCCACATATGTACTACCGCACGCATCAGATTCTCTACTGCTGGAAGGCAGTAACCGCTGGTGGCTGTAGTACTTAGGACCAGAGCACCACTTAAGACTGCGAAAATCTGCGTAGGGGATGGGTCCTAAAACACAGGGCTTTCAAGTGGGGGAGTGGAGTCAGTGTAGCGGAAGAAGTTAAGGGGAAAACACAAGACTTTCACCCAGGAAACAGGTGTTCATGTCCCGGCAGTACTACTTAAGGGGACCGGTGTTTTAATCCAAACACAATTTTTTTTCTAATCTTAACTAGTCAGTTTTGATGCCTAAACTGTCAAAATTACAAAATTACAGTCACCGTGTCATCCTAACTGTCATGTAAGATATGCACGATTTCATACTTTGCAAACATTTTATTATTGAAATGTTTTAATGTGTGGTGTTCCTCCTACGGATATATTTTAAGAACTAGATACCTGTAGCCTGATCCTACCAGACTCTGGTACATTAGCCTGGTCCTACCAGACTCTGGTCCACTAGCCTGGTCCTACCAGACTCTGGTACATTAGCCTGGTCCTACCAGACTCTGGTACATTAGCCTGGTCCTACCAGACTCTGGTACATTTCATTTGTCCAGAGAGTCTGGCCTCTCTCCATTGACAAGTATTAACTTCCTTGAAGGCGGGTACTCTGTTTAAGTTTAAAACTATTGGATCTGCCCAGAGCCACTCTGGGTCTGCCATAACCAATCGCTAACGTTTGGTCGTGACGTCGTCATCGTTCTCAGCTACGCTCTATGTTCACTGATTGGACCGGTAAAGATTTGCCGCAGAAAACCTGCGAATATACCGCAATCCCAGTACCCAGTACTGAAGGAAAATGAAAATTGAGCGGAAGTATGTAGGAGGGCGGAGCCAGGCTTACTGTCCGTACATACCGCCGCCGACTCAAGGACGCTTGTCAGAAAGCCGCTCTGACGTGGCAGCATTCTTCGATCATGTTCAACACTCGATTGAAGAAAAAGCAGCCACTGCACGGCCAATACATTGACACTGGAAACCTTTTATAAATTACATATATAATGACAGAATTTGTATCGTTTGTTGGTCGCAGCGGTGTCTGTTAGCAGTTAGCTCGCTCGTTAGCCGCTGAACCACAGCAGAATGCAGGCAGAGCGAGCAGCCGCCAGACTCTAACCTCTGTTGAGCCGTACAAGACTTCACTGTGAGCAGACTGTTTAGAGACAATGTGACCGGCAGGTAACGTTAACTGGTCCCTATACATAAACAACGTCATATCATAAATGATAGGGAACCCAGCAACGGTGATTATGAGCTTTTCCTCCATTTTCTCAGAACTATTGTTTTGGTTGGAATGAAAGTTTACATCGTATGTTTGTCTGGGATCAGCCAGCACGAAGGATGTCTATATTCCGATTGGTTGCTGGCGTTTGCCGCTGAACCGCGTCATAGCTCATTACCATAAAGTTGACCTACTTTCAACTTTCTGCTTGACGCTCTGGAAGCTCAAAATGCCCAAAACGCGACGCTGACAGATGTGCCGCTTCTTGCAGCTGAGAGAAGCCTGCTTATATTGAAAATGAATGACTTCCGGTCGGCGGCGGTGTGTACGTACAGTAAGATACCGGACCCAAAGCTTTAAAATGTAAACATGACTAATTCACAGTTTGTTGTCTTGATTAAATTCAAATGCTGCCAATAAAACAACCCAACTATAAGCCCAGTCAATTCCTTGCTTTGATACGGTTTTAGTGGGTTAGTATTTACCTGATGAAGGTCCAAGACCGAAATGTTGTATTTTCTAAAAAAAGAATTGCTTGCGTAATGGTCAGTGCGTGGGATTCTTTCTAAGCTCCTGATCTGCTACCTTTGGTCACATCCTACGCACCTGCCCGACAAAAGAGGTGTGCAAAAAGTTTTCCTACGTTGCACTGATACAGTTTTAGATATATATATATATATATATATATATATATATATATATATATATATATATATATATATACCAGAACAAGGGACTGCATTTGTTTTGTTTTTGAAGTTATCCAAGTTTTTTTTCATTTGACAGCTTGAATACTTTATATTGAAGAACTGTTAAAAACGTTTTGTCACCATTAATTATCCACAACGTGGATATGAATTCAACCCATAAACTAGTCATATATGTGTGTGTGTGTGTGTTTGTATGTTTCACAGTTTATATTTGGTGTAACTTCACACCAGCCAACTGAGGACGTCTTTCTTAGAAGAACATCCTGCCTTAACAAGGGTTAGGTGTTGGTGCTGCTGCTTATGGATGTTATCACACGTTATGTTGTGGTGACAGTTACGTAGTTATTTCAAGGTATCAACCATTTCTTTGTGATCATCGATGAATGCCTGCGTTCCGGAGATATTTAGCATGATCTCGAGCTCTTATCAACACAATAAATCCGATTACCAAATGTTAATAAACTCATCATCCGAGGATATCAAACCATTAATCTGGTGATTTGGATTTAAGTGTGTCATAATCTCAACGTATCAAATGGTATTTTGTGATGATGTTTATTTTGAATAACTCGGCAGAATAATCTCTTATCTTGAAATATCAAAACATTTTATTGTGAATTTATATATTTTGTCACCCTGACACTTTTTGAGATGACAAGCGATACAAGAATAAAAACCATACTGTATGTAATGTAATCAACACTGTGGGTGAAACAAAGGAGAATTTCATGCTACTCAATAGTGTGAAGAAATCATTAAAGTTTACATCCTAAAGTGCCTTAATATGATAATGACATTACTAAGAAGTTACATTTTTAGGAAATGTGGGTGTAGGTAAGGAAAAAGTGTAACTGTGCTCATGATACATGTGTGTGGGTATGCTTGGGTAGATAATCAATGGTGCTCTGTGCAATATGTGTGTAAACTGGCCACCAGGGGGCCAAAAGCACCTGGCACCAGCCAACCAATAGGAGATGAATACGGGCGAGTAGAATAGTATATAAACTGTCTAGAATAGGGGAACTACACACTTTCTGTGGAGCCTGGGAGTGAAGTAGAACCTGTCCGCAGCTGTGAAACCTGTACTCGACTTTGCCTTATTGCTAAATATGAATAAATATATTTTTAAATAGGAGACGTTATCCTTTTCTCGACGAACAACAACACGACAATAGCTGTAATTTGCTTTACAGTGCATGATGTAACTATTAGCTAATAGCTCTTGAAAATGTATTTTACATCTTAGACTGCTGGCAGTTACAGACAGGTCTTGTTAGCTCTTAGAAATGTCACGCATGCAGTTATTGTTAAAGGACTAAAGGCAAATGTTCACTCTGCATACTTAAGAGCAGAAGCTAAACTTTTCTTTGGTTAGGTTAAGGTTAGAGAAGCTCCAAGTCAAAGTAATATACCTAAAGGTGTGTTAGACTTGTTTGTGAGTGTTCAAACGTGTCAGTTTTCGTCAATTCAAACCTGAAGATGAAAGATTTTCCTCACTAAGGAAACTTTTCTCTTCAAACAAACTCTGAGCGCGGTAAAGACAGAAATGTGAGGCGCAGCCGCTGGCGTGTGTCTACCTGCTGTTACCTTCTGAACTCCAAACAAGCGCGCCGATGTGTCACCCTGCCTCACCCTGATTTCCCCCGGCGAGACAGCCAGCCTATTCAGAGTCTCAGGTCGCTGCTCTGGCCTTTTCAGCGATGAACCCTCTCTGCGGTTAGGAAGCCGGTTCCCCGTGGCTGTCTGCCTGCCCTCAAAGGGCCCACCGGTGACCACTGAGCGGCCCACTCGGACTAATGAGGTCCCTGGGTACATGCAGCCAGCAGGATGGCGCAGGCTGCAGCACGCTGACTCAGTTCTGTCCTGCCTGTAATGTGCTGTAAGCTGCTCTCTCAACATGATGCAACAGCCGAGACTGAACTAGATTTGAGTCACTGAGACGTCTTGAGAAAAGAAATAAAAACCTAGAATAATCAGGGATTCTGTTTTTCTTCACATATAAATATATAATACTGAGTAACAGAGAGTTTTAGCTGCAGTTAGAACTCGCTGTTACTCATTTTATATCCTTTAAAACAGTGGTTTTACAATTTGAGTACTGGACCCTTTGTGATAACCTGACAAGCCTAAATAACCATCTCTCTGAGAGAAGGTGGCATCTCAAACTGCACATTTCTGACTATACTTGCAAATAAACAATACGTTCCAGGCAACATTTAAGTCATTCATTAGTGAGCTTCAGAGGTGCTGTTTGTTCAAGCAGCAATTACGTATCATAATCTTGATAATAATAATCTCAAAAAGTTTCTAGTGGCGGCGTCCTCTAGTGGCCTTCTGTGATTATTATGGGAGCAAAAGCCAGACATGCTTTCGAGACCATCTCTCTGAGAGAAACTGGCATCTCAAGCTGCACATTTCTGACTACACCTGCCAATGAAAAGTACATACAGAAGAGTGTGTACATAACCCCTGTCAACTCCAGCTTGTGTTTTTTTTTTTTACACCTTGACTTTTGTACAAACAGTCAGCATATCATTGGTTAATTAGTGAGCTTCAGAGACTTTAGAGGTGCTGGTAGATTGTGTGACCTGCCAGGCTAGCCCTGCAACGTTACATTCTCTAGTTTAGATATGGACAATTACTTGGAGCCTGACAAGATGGATTTCCGTGTGATCCCGCGATATTGTGAAAATCCAGCTGTCGTGCAAGTTAAGGCAATACCGGCACAAACCACTTGGATATATGTGGACCCCCCGAAGCTCTCAAACGGCATGCGTCTCTTTTGCCTGCGTATATGTGGCTCCTCTACTCACATCTTGTTGTCTTTTTTTATTCAATTTGAAGGCAAAATGTTATTTACCTGAAACATATAAATCATTGTCCCCAGAGAGCCAGTCTCTTGAGGAGATGGTTTGTGTTTTGTTCAGAGAGAACATTATTAAGAGCCAGTGGAACATCAAACTTGATGAATGTATGACCCCTGGGAACAGACTGCAGCAGATCTATTCTGTTCAACACATTTTTTAATGTTGACCTTTTCCAAAAAGCCCATTCCCACTGGGATGTCTGGCGACACAACAAATAGCAGTCTGTGATGCAAAATGACGACTGTTCTTGCTTACACGCTGCATTTTAATACCTGAGGCTGTTTGTTCCATTTACGGCACCGTAACATTATATATATATATATATATATTTTATTTTTTTTAATGGAGACGGATCAACACAAAGGTCAGCGTCTCACCTTTTCCCCCCCGGCAAAGAGTGTCAAGAAAATGATGTTGCCACCACTGCGTCATTAGTTTCCATGAAAATCACAGGTTGGCAGATGCTGCCATCGCCGCCTCCCCCGGCCCAGTATCCGCAGACAATTACAGGTCATCGGGGCTTGCCTCCGTGCTGCTGTTGTCTGTGGAAATTGCAAGCTGTTGCTTAAGAGCCCAGGAGAGTGACTTTAATTAAAGGCTGCAGTGACCGACTGCTGCTGGCAATCAGCAGATGCCTGCTCTACCTGCTGCCTGTCTGTCTGCTGATCCCCTTCTCTACTCTCTCTAAGGCATCTCTTTACATCTGATCTGTTCTTCGTCTCTGTCCTCCGCTGCGTCTGCTCCTCGTACGCTGGATATTTAAGGGCCTTCCTAACAGTTAGCAAAAAAAACTTCCCAATTTGGAAAGTCAGTGTTATGTAGTCTATAGCCACGGCGTTTCACTTCCCGGATTGCTCTCGTTCTGCTGGAAATTCCGCCGGATGTCTCTATTTTCAGATGTCTGTTTTTGGATGTCCCGTTACCTTCCTCTTTCTTTGTGTTGGCGTTCTAAACTCCGGTTGATTTCTGAGGACTATGGTTAACTCATTTCACAATGATCTAAAGGCTAATGAGACACATAATGTATACATTTTCTAACAATCGCGCCATTCACTTCGATGACGTGAGAGTAGATAAGAAAGAAGCAGGAGGATTGGTTCAAGGTAGGTTCACGCAGATAAATCTTCAGAAATGAAAACAGCGTGACAATTTATGACACAAAGTTATGATACCAATTAAAACAGAGTTTTTAGAGAATGGGATGTAACCAAGTGAACAGTCAACATTTAATACTTTGCTTGCTGAAATATCTTCCTCTAGAAATGTCAGGAAGTTGATAAGATGATGTATAATCATTTTTTACCCCCACTTGACTTTCACCCCAAGACCAACATGAGGACATATGAAAATGTAATTGAGGACTGAGGACAGCCATGCTCCCCGGAAGATAAACCCTTTTGATTTAAGATAGTGTATCACAATTTCTTACTGACCAACACTTGACAAAGTATGTCAAAACTACTTCCTCCATATCCCTCCAATTTAAAATGGATATTCATCCCCAGAGGATGTGAACTACTAAAGTCATCCTTAATTAGCTTTGAAATGTTGTTAAACTTAAAACCATTCATCTAGTGCCAACAGCTGGCCAAAACTTGGACCCGATTTTGTGCAAGGATGTCACGTAGAAACAGGAAAGGGATACAAATTTGGAAGAACATGAATGTCTAATAAATAATTGTATGCTCGAGCCTTAAGGTTTCACTTAATTGGAACTAAGAAACAAGCCCTCACCAAGAGGACAAAGAAAAAAGTGTGGGGGTACATATTTTCAGCAATATTATTAAAAAAGATATTTTGCTGATTCAAGTCCGGCTCTGTGTCATGGCAGTGTGGGCAGTGTGTTGCGATGAATGGTGTTTGGTTCCACCATGGTGCCAGTTCACAGCGGAGGTCTGCCGAGATCTGCCAGATGATGCAAAATGCGTCGCTCAGCAATGCCGTGCACAACACAGTTCATCTAAACACACTGCCCACACAAAGATGACACAGAGCTGGATTAAAGTTCCATTTAAAGTCACTGTTGACTGCAGTGTTGGTTTTTGTTTTATTTTTGTTATTAAATCAAACTTATTCACTTTGTTTTCAGTGGACAGTAATAACTTTCCTTTCCTACTTCTGATCTTTGCAAACACACACACACACACACACACACACACACACACTTCTTTCTGGCCATCTCTCTCATTTCTTCCCCTCTCTCTCCATCTGAGTGTGTGTTGGATTGATTGTACCTCGGGTTACTTATTCTGTCCACATTTCTGTTCTCTGCTGCTCGCCTCTCCTTCACATTCGACTCTGGAGTGCCGGCCGACCGTGGGCTATTACTGTCTCATTAAAGGGAGGCTGGGGAGACGCAGGCCTGATAAATCAATCAAACTTCCTCTCGCTGTGCCAGAGGGGAGATGGATTGAGATGGATTTTGTCCCAGCAAGAGAATATCCCAGGGTGCACCTCTTCCAAATGGTGTCAGAGGATGTATATGCTGAGGCAGCACGCTGACTCCAACAATAGCTGAGCTTCTATTTTCATACATTTAGTGGGATTACATTGGCAGCGGCGGGACAGTCTGTGCTTTCGTTATGTCCTATCACACACACTCAACATACATCATGGTCACAGAATCCCGGTAATTAGACTACTGCTGTGATGTGAAAGGAGCTTACTCGGATTCCTCTTCCAGACAATTAAACTTATTTTACTTTTCTACTGTTGACTGCCAAACTGGTTTATTTAAGGGAGTGCATGGTCGTACAGGAATAGTACTGTGGCAATAATGTAAGGTATTTACATTAAGGTATGTTCTTAAATGTGTTTTCTTATGGTTGTACAAAACACACTGAATCCTATGGATAACATGTTGAAATGAGAACACTTATTTCACGTTCTCCCAAGATGTTAAAGGTGCTGTAGGTAGGATTCCAAAGATCCAGAACTTAGCATCAACAACTTCTCAGTCTCTCCCCCCTTTCTGCTAAAGCCCAAAACGGTCTCCTAAGCCCCTCCCCCCACAAGGGAGAATTAATGCATGAGCAGTGATTGACATTCAGTAAGACACCCAAAGTACAGCTGAATACCGTTAGCTTTGCAGATGTTTTGTCATCAAACAAAAATGTATTTCAGTTATTAAGATACATACACAGGGAACCATGAATGTCTGTACAGAATTTAATAGGAGTCCATGAAATATTTATGAAGATATTTCAGACGAAAGTGGTGGACTAAAAATGCTAAACAATATATATCTGTTGAAAGAATAGTTTAACATTTTGGGAAATATTCTAACTCGCTTTTTTTGTTGTTGCCAAAAGTATGATGAGAGGATGAATACTATTCATATCTGTGCATCAACTCTGCAGCTATAGAGCTCTGAGTCAATTAGCTTAGCTTAGCATAAGCTCGGTGGTGTTTTAAGCCCCCACCTTCAAGGCAGCGCTGCGACCGTTGACTTCAAGGTACCTAACCATAACCCTAACCCTAACAGCTAGCCTGGCTCTCCCGATAGATAAAAAAAAATTCAACCAATAAATCTCACTAATTCTAAGCTTAGAGATCTTCTGCGTCATTTGTTTAATCTGTACACAATCAGTAATGTAAAAAAAGACGTAATTCTTAACGAGCAGCAGGCAAACACAGATTTCTTGCAGCATTTCGAACTCACATTAAACACATCACTATACCCTGCTTTTGTCTGAGGTGCCTTGTTGTCTGTTTGCTTTTCTTGCTTCTTTAATCTAATTATCATAGCGTCTACCGGTAGATTGAAGACGAGTTACATTTACACGTTGTTCTTAATGAGGCCAAATGTGTCTCTGACCTCTGGAAAGAGTTTGTCTGATTAAATTGGAACCCATCCTCGATGTGTCTTGGGTGTGTTTACACCGTTGCGTGCATGCAATTACAATTCTATCACCGAGATGTATTGATTGACCCAACCATGCAAGCTTTGGGTTTTTTGGTTAAACAACATGTTTACTCTGTGTTTTTCAGCCTGTGAGATGCTTTTGCTTCTGTTTGGCATGTGAGACTTTAAGAACCCAACACAGCTTTCCAAACATTGATAAACACATCATGGAGCCATTTTGTAGGCAGTTTGTATGAAAAACAAAGAGTTATGCTATTTGAAGTGGAGATCATTGCCTTTATGTCTACAGGTTTTCAACACACACTGTCCTGTATCTGATGTGTATGAATGGATAGAGGATTGTGTCAGTTTCAGGGATGTAAGAACCATGTTAGTTTTTATGACTTTAAACCATATCAAACCAAACAATACATAAGGAATACGTAACATAAACACTGAATATAATCACTGTTAAGTGAAAATCATACATCCCCACAGAGCTTGTTTATGTTTTTTGACAGTAAATACATTTTTAGACCAATACTTTGTGTATCAGCCCTGTGATTTGTTAGCCTGGCTCCGCCCTCCTACGTACTTCCGCTTAATTTTCATTTTCCTTCAGTACTCCGTCTGGGTTTGAGGTATATTCTTGGGTTTTCTCAGACCAAATATTTGCCGGTCCAATCAGCGAACAGAGGGAGTGGCTGAGAACGAAGACGTTGAAGACGTGCGCTAGTTTACATTTTCCTTGGTGCTTTTTTCTGACGTTTTTGTCACTTTTTTAAAGCTGTTTTTATTAATGGTCAATAAACCCAATTTATATGACATTACACCTCATTTTGAATTTAAAAAAAAAAGCAAAAATGATTAATTATTTTTGAATAATAGTTACGATAACGTGATCTTGAGTGAAGCACAGACTGGTTTATCTCAAAGTCTAGTCAGTAAACGGATTTGAAACCATTTAAAAAATGTTTTCAAATGCTATAAAATTGAACAAAACACCCACAATTCAATAAAAGTAATCATTAATTTAACCTGCGAAGAACGTATGTATGTACATCCATGCATCCATGTCATCCACCTCAAGGGTTAAACTATATTAAACCAAACAATACATAAGGAATACATACCATAAAAATTGAATTTAATCGCTGTTAAGTGAACATCATTTATCCCCACAGAGCTTGTTTAGGTTTTGTAACAGTAAATACATTTTTAGACCATTACTTTGTGTCTAAAAAGTCCAAAGTTTATTGGAGTTTCATTGAAATCGGGCCGGTAGTTTTTCCGTAATCCTGCTGACAAACAGATAAACTGAACCGAAAACATAACCTCCTTGATGGAGGGAATAACGTTCTCCTGTGATAGTTCACTCAGATTTTTTGGGAAGTGCATTCATACACTACTACTGTGGGAACTATTACTAACAATAAAAACCCAGAGAAGTTTTCATTGATTCAGCATCAACAGACCGATCCTGCTGTCCCTCTCTGTGTGTTCAGTCGTACCTGAAGTGTGTCTGGATTTCTTATTTCAAGTGAAAAGTTTCCTCTGTGAATGTTTTCCTCAAAGTTCATCGGTTGCCAATCAGCTTCCCAGCATCTCATGAACGGATGTGACAGGCTGCTGCGGAGATGGTGCGGCTCCTGTCAAACTGCAAATAAGGAAAAGTAAACAGGTGAACTATGACAACAAAGCAACAGCGAACATGTTCTTCTTCGCAATTGATGGAAGCCCCCGTCAGAGCCAATCAGGAGCGAGCATGTCTCCTCGATGTGAGCTGCAAATGGAGTTTTCTCTTTGAGTCAGAAACATTTTAAATGCTGCGACTCAGATGTGAGAGGCACCCTGGCCACTGGTTTTGTCAGAACTCAAAAAGGAGAAGAACAGACGTTAGTGCCCCCTTCAGGCCAGTTATACATTTTTTTTTTTTTTTTTTTCAATCAGCAGCAGTAGATCAATTTAATTGTGGATTTTGAAAAACATGGCATCGTGCTGATATGAAGAAAAATACAGGTACTGACTTTGCTAATCACATTAGAAGACACAAAGCATGCACACATGTCTGGTGGCCAAACAAGCCGTTTTAAATACAGCCTGAAGATATTGTTGCTCTTGGACTTTTAATGTGCAGCTAGGTCTTTCAACCTGCTGGGCGTGTTGTTTATTCGACCGGACAGCAGGGGGAACGGTATGTGATTAAAAAAACATCAAATGAAAGCAGCTGCTTCACCTGCTTCAGACTTTCAATCAGAATTGTGCTCAGGTGATTGAGAAGTTGCAGATGGAAGTGATGGTTGAATCTTTTTTTTTTGTTTTTGCAGTTTTTTCTGCACGCACAATTTGGCAGCAGACACAGAAATCTGTTTTAATTGGATGAAAATGATTATTAAATGCAACAAAGTCATTTCTGTCTGATAGATAAATATGAAATGAGAATTTTAATTACTGTAGCACTTGGACAAACCTCCACCAAGGCTGCACCGCCCTATGAATGTGTTACATTAATAATACATTTTTTTTAATAATAATAAAACTGTTTTTCATTCCACATTTGGCTCTTCATTAACATGGAAAATATTTTTCTTTTGAAAAAGTAGGGTTTGTGATCATAAAATATTTATTTATTCATTGGTCAATGGCCTTACTTTCCTTACTTTAAAGATACAGTGTAGAGTGCATTTTTCTGTCCGAGTCCGGCCCGCGTCCGACAGCGCAGTAACCAAGCCCAGTCCGTGTCCGACAGGTATTAAGATGTTTATGTCGGAGCCCGACCGGAGCCCGACAAAGTTAAAATCTCATTTTTTCTCGGCCCGTCGGAGTAGCTGCGGGTCGCGACGGGCTCGGTTCGGGGATCCATCCTCTAATACAGTGGACAGCTGCAACTCAGGGCTCTCGACCATGCCATCTCGGCCATAAATATGCTCAGAAAGGGCCACACAATGTAGACATTGCGTGACATTCATTTATCCTATTTCTACTTTATCAAAGAGACATAAACCTTTTTCACAGTAACAAATGGCATCCATGATGGCAATGCATTGATGATTTCGTGTCGTTCACAGAAAAGGAGAACCTGTACATGAGTAGAAGGGAACTGCGATGCTACCGGCTAAGCGATCGCAGTTGACCAACATGTAGTTACATTTCACATCAGGCTGTGTGTCAAACACTCGCACATTCTGACTGGCCAGCAAATCAATTTAGGTTCACAATAAATTCTGGCCCTCCTAGTTGTGCGTCAAACCAAAAAGACGGGAAAATGTTTGCAAACCCCAATTATGCATAACTCAAAGTGGAACTGGCTGATTTTGAGATTACGAAAATTCCCCCAGAAGAAGAGAGTTTGCATATTCAGGCTGTGTGGTTGTTGTGAGTCGGCTGTGTGGTAGCTTACTTTTGAAAATGTAATCCAAATGCACTGTTTTGTTAAATTCTGTGCTAAGGGACTTTTTTGCTGACTTTATTAGGGCTTCATTTGGACCAAATTGTATGTGAAAAAGCTATATGAGGCATGCAATAATACAGTCAAATATACATATATATATATATATATATATATAAATATATTTTCCGACTGAATAAAAGCATGTCAATAGACTAGACTCTGAGATGTGTGGCCCCTGATGTGATTCTTATTTTCCAGTGTGGCCCTTAGTGAGACTGAGTTTGACACCCCTGGGCTACTGCGTAGGATCCGTATCTACGCGTATCTACACGTAGCTATGGCGCACATTCAACGCAGAACCATAAATCAAGCATTAGAGCTTTACTTCAGAGTTGAGTGGCAACTAAAAAGCTTAAAGGGAGACTATGCAGTTTTTTTTTTAGCTTAATTGACCTTAACTGAACAGCTTCGGAGTCATTGGAATGGTTATATGACTTTTTTCGGGTTGAATGGTGGTCGTCTCTCTCCCCCCTAGCGCCTGTGAGCTGAAAAACCACCCTTGCAACGCCGGCCTCAGCGGCAGGAAGTATCGCGTGATATCAGGTCTCGCCATGTAACAAATTGCTTCACGGCACTGCACACATACGGCCATTCAGGAACCGGCTAACAAGGTAGCGATGGAGTTTTTCACACTATCGTCACGGCTGAGCCGGCAAAAAAGAAGCAGAAAGCTAGGGAAGCATTGGAACAGAGGAAGAGGAAACGGAAGACTGACCAAGAGAGGAGAAACCTGCCAGCAAAAAGCAAAAATGGCCAAAACTGCATAGCGCCTCTTTAATTAAGCTGAGCTGTTCCGACTGAATGCGAAGCAATATAAAAGAGATTCATATGCTGAAAAAAGAAAGGTGCAAAAAATGCAGACTCTTACCAAGCTGAGCAAAATGAAGAAAAGGAACTATTTGTATGTTGAAAATGCTAAGACATCTCTTCATGGACCACATTTAATGTGGAAATCGATGCTTGGGCTGCAAGTATAGTGGTTGTTTTGATAATATGTATATCATAAGATATAGTGAAACTTGTCAAAATGACCAGGAAGCAATATATTATTTTTCATACAAACATCTTGGGAAATCAAGCTCAAACACAAGATGTAGGATACTACTTGACACATGTTTTCCCTTCAGAGGACAAAGTGTTAACACTTAAATCAGCCAGTCTGTGTGTGTGTGTGTGTGTGTGTGTGTGTGTGTGTGTGTGTGTGTGTGTGTGTCGCGTTCTGTGGCTCAGGCAGGGCCAGAAGTGGCTCGGCTAGTTTAGAAGCCTTAATTAGCCAGCATGGCTCCTATAGCTTACCATCACACTGCTATTGATCACACACACACACACACACACACACACACACAGTTAATGACCTCTGACAGCAGGGACGGGGCTGCTGGTAGGAACTAACTGCTTTTGGATCACTACAGCCATGACATGAATACAGTGTATATGAGTGTGTACATTTACAGCTAAAACAAAAGGGAACATCCGCTCAAAGGCGTTGTTTCTTTTTCCATCCAATTATTCTGTGAGGAAGCGGGGAGCAGCCGCCTTTTTGTGGGAAACATTTGTGCTTCAGAAACAGAGCTGTTAAGCTCCGAGCTTTGCCTCGCTCGCTGCTAATTCAAGAGAAATTCTGTTGTTTCTGGTCCTTCCCCAAACCCCAATTTGTTTTCTTTTTGTTCTTTACCGTATGACTGTTAAAATATGCTGATGAAAGGAGGCTGAGCATTTGCAGGGAAACAACATTAAACCACTTGTTTTTATACCCAGAGGGAACCAGGCTTCTTGTTAGTCTGCTTTTCTGCCTGACTTGACACTTTTGCCCGGATCAAACGTCTCATCACAAAATGCAACCCACAAACAAAGTGCTTACCCATAATCCATCAGTGCAGGTGTGTGATGCGGCGGGCTCTGAAATGAACAGCAGAGCGTGTTGTTAATCCTTCAGACAAGCTTCCCTCTAATTAACAAGCTCGACTTTATAGCAACACAACGGAAAATGAAGAATTGTGTTTTCTCAACAAAATATAATTCTGCTCATCTGCTGCTGCTGCTGCTGTGTGTTTGTCAGAGTTCAGGAGAAAGCTGCATCCATCAAAGAAAAGATGCTTTTTTTTAGTTTTTTGTACATTTCGCAAATCCTTAAAACGGCTTGACATTAGCACCCGCCAACCCGCCAAATTCGGGTAGATTTTGGCAATGGTAACACAGTCACTCTCACTAGCGTCAGATTTTATCCCCCTTTCTCCCAATTTGGTAGCCAATTACACCCAACCTAGTATCCAGTAGCAATGGACTACAGATGGAATGTAACCCTAACCCTAACATCGGGCCTCATTTTAAGAAAAATCTTAGAAATGTGGGAACATAGGGCTGTGGGAATATAGGACTGACCTGTATATTGTAACACTGGTGGCTGGAGTACTGGGCCACTGGGCCACCTGATCTTGAGACCCTGCCTTGATACAGGGCCCAATGATAAAGTCCACTCTTAGAACCTCTATTGTTTTTTGTTGTGAGGACTATGGTTAACTGCTCCTCAGATCTCTGCAGGGTAAATCCAGACAGCTAGCTAGACTATCTGTCCAATCTGAGGTTTCTGTTGCACGACTAAAACAACTGTTGAACGTACACATGTTCCACCAAAACAAGTTCCTTGCCCAGGCTATGTTGCAGCTGCCCCGTGGCTCCGTCCGGCGCTTAGCACCGCCCAAAACGATTGTGATTGGTTTAAAGAAATGCCAATAAACCAGAGCAAGGCTTTCTCCCATACCGCAATGCTGTGTGGACTAGCCAGACCCTCCTCCGCAGCGCCGTGGAGGAAGGTCTGGCAATGCAAGACTAATAACTTAATGACTAGCTTTTTGTAGATGCGTAGATGTCATAATTCTACCTAACACCGAGGCTAACGTTAGCAAAGCGGGGCACTGAACTCCAGTACTAGGTCTGGTAATGCAAGACTAGTATTGTGCTAACATGGTGCATATTTCTAAATTACATTGTGTTTCATTTAGGGCTGTCAAAATGAACGCGTTAATAACGAGCAAACGCAAATTCCTTAAAACGGCATTTACTTTTTTAATGGGCGCACGCACGTTCTGTGATTCCGCTCCAGAATTTGGGAATTCGGGAAGCTGCAGCAGTAATGTTGTGGACAGTGTTGCCAACCTGGCGACTTTCACCGCTAGATTTAGCAACTTTTCAGACCCTCTTAGCGACTTTAAATATATCCCCGAGTACGCCAAGTTTCAAATACCACTTGAGCATTAAAAACTAGACAAATATCCCTTTTCAAAGTGCATATAGAACAGATAAAAATGGGCAATTAATTAGTGATTAATTGCGAGTTAACTACAACACTCATGCGATTAATCGCGATTAAATAAAATGACTGATTGACAGCCCTAGTTTAATTATATTTCTGCATAGCAAGCCTAGGGTCATGTAATATATTTCAATACATATTGTAATAATACACAGAGAAGGCGAGGAACATGGGTTTAGTAGGAGCCCATTTTTGATCCGTCCATGTCTGTATGAATGCAAAGTACATGTGACTCGTAGTAAATGAGCTAAACTGTGTACCAATAGTGGTGCAGTAATTTTAAATGTTGAGGTTTTGTTCATTTTGTTGAAACCTGTCACCCAGTTTACGTGAGCTGCTTAACTGTCATTGAAATGAGCTAAATCAGCACAGCCAGTCTTTCCTGGCTGGTTATTATCTTACACATTTTCAAAACCTGTCCAGCGTGTCCTGTAGATTTTGTTTTGCTGATGTAGAGAAACCAGCATGATGAAATCTGAAAAGAGAACAGGAGCGACGAAACGAGATGCTGAAGTTTCTAAATCTGGCAGCACAGAGTGGGAGCGCTGATAGCTCGACCGCAACAAAGCCGGGACATCAAACACGGGGAGCAAATGCTCACCTGATAGTCGGCAAGTGGCGTCGAGCCCACATTTCGCTGCCGAGAAAACAGAGGGCAGGTTGGAGGCAGCGGAAGGCCGCTCTCGCCTGTTAACACTCAGGGAAACAGCCAGAGCTGCTTCTAATGGCCTCGCCAAAACTTTTCATTTTATAATTGGCAGGCAGCCGCGGCGAGATTGACAAATGAGTGTCAGCCATCAGCGGTTCCCCGAGCCAGGGATGCCAGAGATGGAGAGCGGGAATCAAAATAATTAAAATAAATAAGGTGCCAAGTGATGGCAGCGCTCCCTCCAACATGGCAGATGAGCGCTGCCAGCGGAAACGAGAAGGAGGGATGGTTCAAGTGTCAGTCTTCACCTCCTCTCCAGGACCTCTCACCACTAAACCGTTATTAGGGACCAAAATCTGCCAGCAAGTCAGTCGCCCGTGTGTGAATGTGTGTGTGTGTTAGCGGAGGCCTGATTATAGCTAATTTTCACTTCCCTTGGATCCCGTCTGCCCTTTTTTTAGTGTGCATGTTACATAGGAGGAGAAGCAGGGTTCAACAATAAGGGCTCCTGCACACTGCCTGCGTGCCGTGAGCGTGGCATTTCTGTTGCGTGTCAGTTGCGTGGCGTTTTCTATGTCTTTGCACACCAGAAACGTGTCTGCCGCGGCGCTGTTGCTGCTGCTAGCCTTGTGTAACCAGGCTTAATAATGAGAAACACTATTTAGCTGTCTAACCCAGTCACAAAAGGGTTAACTTTTATTTTCGTATCTTGGATGGACTTGAAAGTGAGCCAATGGGTGAACTCTATGAGGCAGTGAGCTGACCAATCAGCTGCCAGCTAGGCTCCGTTACATTTCCGCCTCTAGTTTCGCGTCTCTGCACGTTCTTTCGGCGCTTGCACTCGAGCACAGGAGGCTGCGTTATCCACTTGGTGAGGAAAAAAACGACGTGGAATGAGTTAAACAAGTTATGTAATCATTATTGCTTATACTGACTACACCTTGTTGTAATATAGAGTGTAAAAGGGAGTTGTGCCTGCATCCCCTGTGATCATGGAGCTAAAGGCAGTGAATTCCGCTAAATTGGTGAGTTGTTTATCTGGTGCTAGGCCTCTGAGTTCGCTAGCATTCATGCTAACAGGCCAGGC
Source organism: Sander vitreus (assembly GCF_031162955.1). NCBI lineage: Eukaryota > Metazoa > Chordata > Actinopteri > Perciformes > Percidae > Sander > Sander vitreus. The sequence goes on from NC_135864.1 coordinate 3,269,561, forward strand.
CTTTTGATGCCCATTTGTATTTAACCTAGTCTGCTGAAGTTACTATGAATTTGCTAGCATTCATGTTAATCAGCTCTAATGGGTAAATCAAGGCAAAGGTGCTGATTGTGTAAAGCTGAGGTGGAAAGCCTGCTGTGTTCATATGTTAATGAGTAATTGGCTACAATAGGCTAGCGGAATACTGGTTAATGCCTGTGAAACCAACACATTATTTTGTTTGTGGGTTATAAAAAGAAATATTACCTTTTCATACTGTTGCTAAATAGTTTGTTAAACAATGATGTTAAAATTGTGGATTTAATTGTGGTTACTGGAGCTTAAAGAGGTGAATTGTTTTGTGCATTCTTCCCACTGTTACCGGTGCAGAGGGGGATAAATAAGTATACTAACGCCTCAATGCCTCTAATCTAAAGTGATACAAGTTGATCAATGTTTATATGAAATTCATGCAGTTTTATTCTTCATACCGTTAATGTTACTAGGTTTCATAAAACTTCAATTAGGAAAATGTGTTTTTTATGAAGGATGCAATTTTTGATGTAAATTTACTTTTGATACTAGAGGGAAATTCATATAGTTTTGATACCTAAGAAGAAACATAAGAGCTGTTGTACAACGAGAGAGAGATTTTTATATTGCGTTATAGGTGTACTGAAATATTATCTCATTTTATTTTGTAGTAGCCTGTAGCAGTCCATTTATTCACTGAATGGTAATTGAAAGAAATGATTTGGCCTCATTTATAGGTCAGGTTTTGGTAAAGAGTTGGGAACATCGTGCAGAGATCCTCTCCACGGAGTGATACAGAGCCACACGTTCCAGACGTTCCCTCAGAGATTCATAGATTCCCAGTCCGGGTGGCTGGGTGGCGAGCCAACCGTGGTTGTGACTCTGACTTTAGACGACTTGCCAGGATCATCTTCATTGTCTTCATTGTGGTAGGACAAACACTAACACAAACTGAAAAAAGGGCCCCAACGGTGAAAACTGAACTCTTGTCAACAAAGGCAAGTCGAACTGAGGACGACCTGAGCTCAAAGAAACTGGAAAAAAAGGGTTTTGTTACGTGCGCACTTTATTATTTTAGTTTATTTTTCGAAGATTTCGAAAAACGAGATAATCAAGTTTTTCCCAGGGTGAGGTTATAGCCATGACAGTCAGCAGATTACCATTTAATAAACCTTTATTGATACCACCATTGTGGTTTAAATGAGTTTGCAGCGGATTGTGTCACCTTTTGATGGCGCGAGGCTAACCGTTTCCCCCAACCTGGTCTCACAGAATTCCGTGAAATGAACACAGCCCCTTAACTCAAAATCTGTGGCAGTTTCACAGAATCTCTGAAAATTCCGTGATGGGCCCACGGAAGAATTACGTGAAATTAACACGGCCCCTTAAGTTAAGGAAAAGGTTGCGGCGGGACGACGGGACTGTTGGGTTTAGGAAAACGACAATGGACGGTTGAGTTTAGGAAAACAATAATGGGACACGGGACAACAACGGGACAGTTGGGTTTAGGAAAAGAAGAACGGGACGGTTGCATTTAGTAAAACAAGAAAGCGACATTTGGGTTTAGGAAACGTGTCCCCGGACACAATCCCCGGTCTCCTGGGTGAAAGTCCTGTGTTGGTTGACCCATCCACCACCCCAACCAACCTCCCTATGCGGATTTTCGGGCTTTCATACTACTCGCTACCGTAGTCGCTCTTAATGCTACGTCATGTTCTCATCGACTTTACTTTGGCATTGTTTTCCGTGGTGGCCACACAGAGTTTTCACACATTCCGTGCCACCACCACGTTGTTAACAGTTCGTGCTCATTTCACGGAATTCTGTGAGACCAGGCTTGTTTCCCTTCTGCTTTCAGTCCAGACACATCCTAGACCTATCACTGTATTATCACACAGAGATGACACTATGATATCCATATTTTCATCTGACTCCCATTCCCTGAAACGTGAATATATTCTTTTAAAATCATGTTTCTTAGATGAGAAACGATCTCCCTGCCCTGGTTGTGTGATGAAATAAAAAAAAAAAAAGAAAAAAGAAACTACAACTCTTCATCTCATTTAAAAACCTACCAAGGATCTTTGAAACCCATATAACTGTAGAAGTATAATGTGACAGACAGCTGACACAAACACACACACACACACACACACACACACACACACACACACACACACACACACACACACTGCTATTATCTCTTTGGTATTCTCGGCTCATTTCTCATCCCCCCCCTCTCTCTTTTTTCAATTTTGTTTCACTCTCATTTTCCGTCCTTCTCTGTGCTGTTATCTAATGGAGCTCTGCCGTGATGTGCAATGCTACGTGAGATGGCAGCAGAGCAGACAGGTGAAAGCCACTTTGTCATCAGTAAAAATCACCTCCTAGCTTCCAAAAAGCTCATTAGCACCTTTTTGCTTCTCTTCTGTTCACCCCCCCTCCCCACCCCCCACCCCCCCGTTGCCGGCAACAAGGTTTGTTCTGAAATGTCAAATTGCCATCCGGGCGGTTGACAAATGCTGATGCTGATTACAGAGTGAGGGCCTGGACAAACAGCTCAGGACAGAAAGACAGAGCAGGAAAGTAACGCACAAAGGAAAAGGAGAAGTATCTTCAACCTCTCCGCCTGTCACTCTGAGACGTTAATATTGATCCACAGGTTGCCAGATCTGAGCTCAAGCCCTACTTTTAAGTCTTAATCTGATCCGAGAGCCTCAAACTGAAATGTATTCCTTTTTCTCAACCTGCATTAACAGGCTCACTGACACACTACAATAGATTTGAACACATTATACCATACAGGTGAGAACAGCTTACAGGACATCTACACTGGCCGACTGAAAAACAAAGCCAGCAGTATAATAAAGGACCCATCCCACCCTGGACACTGCCTGCTCGCTCCACTCCCCTCCGGGAGAAGGTAAACAGCAATAAAATGCTAAACAAATCAGCTGAAAAACAGCTTTTTCCTAGACCTGTAGCCACTGTCTCCCCTCCCCTTCCTAAAAGCAAAAAACAATGGGAGCGTGCCTTTGTTCCCACAGCCTTATGTTCCCACATTTCTAAGTTTCTTTTCAAAAATTAGGCCCTATGTTCCCACATTCCCTTTTTCATAAATTTGTATCAGATTTTGTCCCCCTTTCTCCCAATTTGGTAGCCAATTACACCCAACCTGTTATCCAGTAGCAATGGACTACAGATGGAATGTAACCCTAACCCTAACATAGGGCCTCATTTTAAGAAAAATCTTAGAAATGTGGGAACATAGGGCTATGGGAACATAGGGCTGTGGGGCCATTGGGCTGTGGGATCATAGGGCTGACCCCAAAAACAACACACAATTGAGACAGAAGATGTACATGTGCGATGGGAAACATCCGGTTAATGATAAAATAAGGACATATTGGGGAAATTAATATTTAATGTAGATAATCCTGGGCTGAGCTCCATAGGTTGTTTTTTTTCCTTAATCTGATCCAGGAGCTGAGTCATAGTGTTCAATGGCTCAAACACCTCCATGGAGGTTTGTGAAGATTTGTGAGCCTGCCCCAGATCTTACACAATTGTCTGGGTTTTCTTTTTAGAAACTCGATCAAGCTAACGTTAGTTAGAATATTCTATCAAAATGAAAAGGTCCAAAGTCTCTGGTGCACAGGGACAAAAACGAAGAAAAGAGGAGGAGGAGAAGAAAGCCCAGTATAGAGGTATGTATTTTCATCTCAGACATTAGTTCTAAATCAAAATTGTGTTTTGTGTGACAGTGTGACAGTTTATGGTTGATGTTTCATTGCTGGTAGCTAGCTATCACTGTGTGCTCCGCTAGCACTAGCTACCAATATTTGGAAGCACGTTCTCATGTGTCGCCATTTCTCTTTCCAAGCAGTATCACTACTGCTTGGAAAGAGAAATGGTAAAAATGGTATTCTGTATGATAAACATACAGAATAAGTTGAAAAGACCAGTGTTGCCAACTCTTTTCCAATGAAAGTCGCTAGCACCAGCTCCAAAAGTCTGCACATGAGGAGAGAGGGGAGAGGCTGCTCCTCAGTCACAGAACAGAAGACTGTTTTGGCGGCTACAGGAGAGAAATACCTCGCGTGCTCTGGCGACTTTTCCACAGAAAGTCGCCAGATTTCTCGCTAGTCGCTTTTTTGAGAAAAAGTTGCAAAGGGGGGGCTGAAAGTCGCTAAATCTAGCGACAAAGTTGCTAAGTTGGCAACACTGGAAAAGACTAAACAAGTTGACACATAGATTTAAGTTAATTTTAACTATGTCACACATAGGATGCTTCGGATAAACATTTGTGGGCTATCGTTTACATAGCTTAATCCACAAGCTGTCTTTCACAAGCAACAAAATCGTTTTTAAAAAAGGAAAATAAAAACCTAGTGTTAGCCTTGTTAGCCAAACTGTTTTAAGGAGTAGCCTAGCTAGTGTTTTCTCTCTTCTCATTTAACATTTGTCTAGCCTTCCAGCTAGGTAGCTAAACATTCAAAGTAAGCAGAGAAAACATAGTGATGGTGCTAAGAGGTGGAGACCTGTGGCAATGGCATGCTTGGGAGACAACAGGCTTTTGAAAGATGTTGCTGACAAATTCTATTGTAATTCTATCTTAATGTAGAATCTGCTACATATGCATTCCACATAATACATCGCCTGGATTGTATTTACAGTCATGTAAATAGTAGATACATGTGAATACACGTAGTAATGTAATGGTGTTGGTGATGAGTGGTGTTATGTTATGCTAATATATATATTTTATATTTTAAAATGTCCAGATGCATTCCAGAAATTTTTGCAGACCTCCACGTCCTGAAGAAAGCTCAGCTCATCCCCCAGGTTTACCTCTCTCTGAACCTTGTTGGTTTGTTTATTTATTATAGTTATTGGTGGTAGTAATAGTATTACTTTTAGTAGTAGAAGTAGTGGGCTATAAATGCATATTAATAAAACTATAATAATCTGTTATAGTTTAAGATTATGTAAATACACTCAGAATATGACCTGACACTTCCATTCATTATAAAACTACGACTTTCAACCTCATTCCCGATCGTTTCACTCATTTTATTGAACTCCACTGATCTGGTTATACTCTGTGCTTGAATACAGCTGCAGGTGAAGGGACATCTAGGATCACACCTAGCACAGCAACCAGTGAAACACAGACCGGGGACACAGAGCCTTTTACACTTAAAAGCTTACAGAACAATGATTTATTTACACCTAATGTCAATTTCAAATGTTTTAATAATTGTTCACTCCATTAAACGCCACTGATCTTGTATTTACTGCCTGTCATATTATGACTCACAAGATCAGTGATAAATCTCAACATATGAACAAGACAGAAAATCTGTAAGTGTATTGCCTATTGCCATCATGTATCTGTATTAAAAGATTAACATCAATTGTATGTATTTGCCTTCAGGTGAAGGAGCAACAGACACAACCGGCCCTGCTTCTACACTACAGCCTGCAGACACTCTATCCTCCACAACAATTTCTGATATCCATGAGTCCGTCAGGGGAGAACCTATTGATCCTGCTGACTGGCCAACCCTGTCTGACACGGTGAGGACTGAATTAGTCAGTAGAGGACCATATCATACCAATCCAGATTTCACCTTTCCCAAACGACAGGATGGGCGAAGGATAAATCTCATTTTCATTTATTTGGCAGGGACAGTACAGAATGTATAAATGAGGGGCACATTAAAGCCACATGGCTAATTCAGTTGTTGTTGGAGTTTGTAAAGTTCCAAAGTTACTAAAAATAAAAATGTTCTGAGACCATTATTTTGCCTATGAGTTCATGGATCAAATATAAATGTACAGTATAATACATACAACACAGTATACCTATAATGTCTATCAGAATGATTACATGGAATGGATGTGGTTTAAAGTGGCCCTAAGTGGTAGGTTGTGGGGGGGGGGGCGCAAATCTCAGTATCGCCTAGGGCAGCCAATAGGCTAGAGCCGGTCCTGGTTGCAGGTATGTTTGTCCTTCCAACACTGTGACCGACATTTTCTAGTATTTACTTGACTGTGATGAATAAAAGAGCCCATCATTGGCCTTGGTTGCAACATTTGTACAAATAAGACCCAACACGTGTGAATAACTGAAACAGATACACGTTGGCCCTCACCCGCTGTCTGTGGTTTAACTGTGTGAAGCTGCAGGAACACAAACCATTGTCTTTGAAACTGTGAAAAGCTTCTGCATTTTTTTGTCACAAATCTTACCCCCGGAATAAAAGCCAGTTGAGTTTCGAGTTTTCAGTCCTTCAACTTTTCTTTCATTTATTCTTCCAGGAATTGAGGGGAGCAGATAGAAGAGGACATTCAGGAGCAGGCGCGTCGTGTTTCTGCAAAAAGAGCATTCGGCAGGGAGCGTAGAGTTGCCTTCTATTATATTTCCTTAGATTTGAGTCTGAATAAGGTCAGAGAATAACCTTTGAAGTAGTGCACTATAAACCACACAAGGGCTGCCTGAGAGACAGACAGAGAGTGTGTGTGTGTGTGTGTGTGTGGGCTGTGACATTTCCCCCATCCTCTAATTTGAAGGCGATCCACTTTGAAGAAATTGGAGGTAGAAGGACTTTGTATGTTCCAGTGTTTTAGAAGAGTTTATCATCTGTTGACCTTCTCAGCCACAAAAGCCACAAACTAAAGGAAAGAAAGGAAGAGAAAAAAGGAAACAGCCACTGCTTTCTTTTGTGTTCAATAAAGACTTGGGTCTGTGTCATGCAGCAGACCAAAGGCAGCAGAGCTAAGCAGCCTGTGTCCTTTACAAATAGTATTTCAGCTGTAATCTAACGACAATATCTTATCACGGATTGGTTGTTTGTTTTTTGGTGGTGGGAGGAAACCGAACAACGTGATCTCATTGGAAGGTGTACAAATGGCATACCACTTTTAATATTTTGCGTGCTATGTTGACACATTTGAAGCTTTGTGGTGTCATTTAAAGCTGTTTAGTCCCCATAAACTTCCATTGTGAAGAAATGCCGTACGACTATAATACATCCATGCGTACAACCTACATTTTTTACGGTGACACAGCATGCATGTACATGTGCAACGCAACGAAAACGTCAAAGTACGATGGTAAGACGATTATGATCCCCGCCTCTCGCCTCAATGTCAGCTGGGATTGGTTGCAGCCAACCTTAAAGCATCCTGACGAATCCTGATGCAGGCTGTTCTCATGAACCGTACGTACATATAGCTACGAAAAGTTAGCACTGAAATACGTAAGCTAACCCTAACCCATAGGGATAGGGTAGATAGAAACGACCTGCAGCTTGCGGTGCTCTGTAGGCTACCCGGCTCAAACTAGTCTTTATCCTTGACATTCCACTTCCGAGATTGCTCCGTTGCCGCCTGAAAATCCGCCAGATTTCACTCATTTAGGCCGGATATCCGTTGCCTTGGGCTTTCTTTGTGTTGGCGTTCTAAACTCCGGTGGATTCGTGAGGACTATGGTTAACTGCTCCTCAGATCTCTGCAGGGTAACTCCAGACAGCTAGCTAGACTATCTGTCCAATCTGAGTTTTCTGTTGTACGACTAAAACAACTTTTAAACTTACACGTTCCACCAAAAGAAGTTCCTTCCGAGCCTATTTTGCAGCGGCACCTCTGCGTTTCTCCGACTATTTAGCAGAGCCACCATCGCTGCGTCCGGAGCTTAGCACCGCCCAAGATGATTGTGATTGGTTTAAAGAAATGCCAATAAACCAGAGCACGTTTTCCTCCCATCCCCGAATGCTATGTGGAGTAGTCAGTCTGGCAAAGCGAGACTACTCAACTACCAACTGCTGCTGATATGACGAAGTTCTGTAGCTGGCAACACAGAGCTCTATGGCGGCTAAACACAGCTAGCAACTGCCGCTCGGGGTCACAGAGCCTTAGCCGGCCTCTGTAGCCTGCGTCATGTGACTAGCCGGCTGGCTAGTTCATAGGATATCATACGTATTGGTGTGTATACAATTTCGTACAATATCGAACGGACCTGCTCATGAGGACGTTGCCTGACTTGCACTACTTTGTTTTAGATTCTCATTTTTTTGTTACTTGTGTGATATACAGTATATATATTTTATAAGCATTGTTGGACAGAGACCTAAGATTTTTATCTTTTATCTTTTTTATTACGACTTCTTCTCTGTAATCATTAACTGGTTTTATTGGTTTTGCTTTGTATCCAAATATTCTTGTTCTTGTGGGGTTGCCAGGTTTGAGCTCAGACTCTATAATCATCAAAACCCAGCTCACTCTTTGATTAGCGACTAGCTAATGGATAACGATTGGGGTGTATATTGTATACAGTGTTACTTTAAAACAATTTAACTAGACGTGAAGTTGGCAGCAGCTTCTTCCAATTTCTTCCAAAACGACTTGGTATCAGGGAGCCATTGTCTCCGTCATAGCTGAGACCTGTGACGTGGCGACTTGATGCACTCCCAAAAGGTTTATTTTCTTCACATTTGTCTCTTATTTGACAAAATGACACTTTTTTTGTCTGTGGTCCTGACCTCAGACCAGCCTGTTAAAGCTATCTGCTCCGTCCAGGTTACCCGCCTCTTGCTTTGTTCCTCCTCGCCATTATTAGTTTCTCCTGCGACAGTGCAGCGACGCTCCAATTTGTGGAGCTGGCCAACTCGCCGTTTCTAAACATATCTGCTTCTGATTCATGACTCATCAACGTTCTGAGGTTTGTTTATTGCGTTTTTCATATTCAGAATAGAAATGCATTTGTTTGCATTTGTTCCCTCCAGAGAAAAAGGGAAAGGGGGATGACAGATGTTGGTCATGTTGGCTCTGCTTGTTTCTGATCAGCCACCGGCAACGCCACGACTCACATCCATCAGAGCAGGTCGGCCGCTGTCGTATCACCAACACGCATGCACACGTACACACACACACACACACACACACACACACACACACACACACACACACACACACAGAATGCATATATACAGAATAAAAACCACAAAATATATATGCATATGTTATATTATGCGTTAATGACCAAAAACACACAGCAAAAAGACACAGTGTATATGAACACACACGCACACGCACACACACACACACACACACACCATGGGGAGTAAATGGGCTGCAGTTGCCATAGAAACAGTTGAGTCCCACAACATCCATTCCAGAGAGCCTTCAGAGAAAAAAGAAGTGTTTGTCTCATTTTTCAGATGTGTGTGTGCGTGTGTCAACATAAAGAGACACACACACACACACACACACACACACACACACACATATACTGAGAGCCAGTGTGTGTGTGTGTGTGTGTGTGTGTGTGTGTGTGTGTGTGTGTGTGTGTGTGTGTGTGTGTGTGGGGCAGAGCCCCCTCTGTGATCACAAAGAGCATCTCTCATCCCTGAGAATCCCATTTCACGGCCAGGCTTAGCAATGCCGGTGTGTTCTTATGTGTATGTGTGTACATATGGTTATTATCTGTATGTGTGCGTGTGTTGGCGGAGGTTGGGGCTGCTCATACAGGTTGGGATTATTTGAATTAAGATGTGAAATTCCACCAAATGAAAGACATCACAGTGTGAGGACTCTTATGTGTCCAGACTGATTTACATCTACAGCAAACTAAGACAAAACAGGTTGTTTATTATTAAAAAACAATTAGCCAAATGCGAATATGTCAGCTCTCACATCTAACCTGCTTGGTTCGGTTCAAACAAACCGTGATGTGTTTGCCAGTTTGGTTTGTTTGTGCTGGTGTGAAAGCTATTAATTAAATGCCGGTGCTGGCTAAACACTTGGACTGACAATGCCTGTAAAGGAGGTGTCTGTTTCCAAGTGGAGTGTGTGTGCTGTTTGTTTGAGGCGTGAAAGCAAGGCAGACCAACCACAGGACTGCGTGACAGTATATATATATATATATATATGTGATTTTAGAATAAATTCAAAAGATAAACTACAATTGGAGATTTTCCCTGATTAATCAGAAAGAGAAACAGACATGTTGAGGTAGTGTCCTGCTCCACGTATTGTAGCATTAAAGGTGCAGTAGGTAAGCCTTATAAAACTCCCTTTCTGTCATATCTGCTGAAACTGACCCTATGTTCCAGTAGAACTACATGAAGCTGGTCATTAAAAATAAATCCAGCTCCTCTGGCTCCACCTACAGCCTGGAGTGAGATTTGCAAAAATCCACAGCTCCCTGTTCAGATGCACCAATCAGGACCAGGGGGTGTGTCTAACTGTTCAGATGCACCAATCAGGGCCGGGGGGGTGTCTAGCTGCATGTCAGTCACTGCTCATGCACACACATTCATTCTCAGCTGTTTCCTGGGTGAAAGTCTTATGTTTTCCCCTTAACTTTTTTCCAGTTCCAACTCCGCTCGCCTGCTTGAAAGCCCTGTGTTGTAGGACCGAACCATCCCCCCCGACCTCCTCCCTACGAGGATCTTCACGCTCCTATACAGCAGCAGTCAATGTGGTGCTGACAGTAATAAATACATACCAATTCCAGTGCATTACTTTTCATTTCTATATGTTAAAATGGCCCCTGAGAACAGCCTGATGGGAGTATAGGCCATAATCTGAAGAAAAATAATAAAAACAAAATATAATATAAAATAAAAATACAACAATTATATTATCTACATAACATTATGCATTCATACATATGCCTTCAATAAAAAGATGTAACAAATGCATGCAGAAAGTAAATGTGATACTTTCAGACAATTGTTTCCTTATCTCGAAGATACTTAAAAGGAATCCTGAGGGAGGATCAGAAGATTAAAATGAGAAAACACTGTGATAATTCCACTTTTATGTGACAGTTTTCAGAAAAAAATAGTTGCTTTGCATTGCAAACAAGAGAGATTATCTCACAGGACAAGTAGTTTTCTTTCCGTCACTTGTTTTACGGAAACATTTTCAGATCAGAAATGGCTGGTTTAGATGGAGATTTCTATTTTGCAGTGATCATAGGTTTGGTGTAAAGACAGGATTGCTTTCAAAAGCTTTTTCTCAGGCTGAAATTTAAATTGTAAGAGAAGGAAAGTCAGACACTGTTCAGCTCCATGTTTGTACAGTGGAACAAAAACGATTTGATGTGAGGGTACCTGATAGCTGCTGTGATTCTCCATCTGGTCAGTTATTACAGCACGCTGTGTGATGAGACGCACCGCCTGGATCAATAGTGGAGAGTTCTAAGGTCAGAGGCTAAAGCATGCAGACAATAGAAGAAGCCCGGAGTGGTGAAGTGGTGATGATGATAATGTAGGTTGAAGGAATAAAGAGGAAACGGAGCAGAGAGAAGGGAAAGCTGTGAATGAGAGTTGAGCAGTCTGAGGCTTTAGACAGACAAATCCTTCACGCGGAGGAGATAAAGGAGACAAAGAGTGGGAAAGAAAGCATGTTTCTCTCAAACAGAATCCATACAGAGTGGCCTCCGCTGCCGCTGCAGAATACCTTTGTGAACTTTTCTACGCTCCATGTAGAAATTAATTTATCGCAGAGTTTATCTGACGCATCAGAAACTGCTACAGTACAGAACAACACTTATGCCTACCATGCACTACAAGACTTTGAACAGACTTTGAAAAGACTAAAGTCAGACACTTTCTCACATCTGTCGTTAAAGGTGCAGTAGTTAAGACTTATAAAACTAACTTTCTGTCATATCTGCTGAAACTGACCCTATGTTCCAGTAGAACTACATGAAGCAGGTCATTAAAAATAAATCCAGCTCCTCTGGCTCCACCTACAGCCTGGAGTGGGATTTGCAAAAATCCACAGCTCCCTGTTCAGATGCACCAATCAGGGCCAGGGGGGTGTCTAACTGTTCAGATGCACCAATCAGGGCCGGGGGTGTCTAACTGTTCAAATGCACCAATCAGGGCCAGGGGGGGGTGTCTAACTGTTCAAATGCACCAATCAGGGCCAGGGGGGTGTCTAACTGTTCAGATGCACCAATCAGGGCCGGGGGGGTGGTGTCTAACTGCGTGTCAATCACTGCTCATGCACCCGCATTCATTCTCCCTTGTGGGGGGAGGGGCTTAGGAGACTGTTTTGGGCTTTAGCAGAAAGGGGGGAGGGACTGAGATGTTGTTGATGTTCAAATTTTTTGGCTAAGTCCTGGATCTTCACAGTCCTACCTACAGCACCTTTAAAGACTGTCATAATATGTAACGACAGGGTTCTTGCAGGGTCACACATTGCAAGACTACAACTAGATTCGTTTTGAAAGATTTAACCAAGCTAGCTAGCTAGCTACCGCTAGCGTTAGCTGGTAACTTAAGGGAACGTTTGCCGATTTTCTGTTCTGCCGTACATGCAGATGAATGTCTCCAGTACCCGGAGGACTGTGTTTATCCGCCAGGAAATCTCCGCTGGATAACGCGTTTTAGAAAAAAAAAAATCAGGAAATTCCCCTCTTTAGCGTTTAGCTTAGCGGGGCGCCATAGCAACCATAAACAACACTGGCTCTAGCCATTTGCTGCTTCCTGTTTGGTGCTGGAGGGAGTTATTCACAATATTTAACTTCACTACCAAAACTTAAAACTTAGGATAATATCAAACATGTTTGATTTTGTCGGAACGTCAAGACGGGAAAAAACTGACTGGGACTGAGATTTATGACCTTACACCAAACGATGGAGACGACGGGAGCGCCCCGACTCCAGCAAGACTCTCAGGGTTTCATTCAGATATCGGAAATTAGTCTGCGAGAATGTTATCGCTTACAAAGTCGTTTGGTGTAAGGTCAGCATTAGCTGCACTCATGTTTCCACATCTGGAACCTGTAATCATTAAAAACACAAAAAGATCACAATTAAAACTTGAATGTTTTGTAACACAAAAATAACATACAGGAATTAAGGACATAATTAGATGAAGAAGATTCAAGGTTCTTTATTTGTCGTGTGCACAACAATACAGAAGTAGTCGTTGGCAATGAACATCTCAGGCCTCAGGCACCTCCAACAATGCTCATTAAATAACTTAAAAAAAAAGCAAAATCTGAATCTAAGACAAAATAAAAAAATAAAGTGAAATAGTGCAAGATCCTGGTGGCGAAAGATACATCTGGCCTTTCTTTAATCAAGTGCTTATTCTATTATTATTATTATTGTTATTTTTTAAATCTGGGGTCTGTGACATCTGGATTTAACTTGATTTAAACTCAACGGTTTGCCCATCCAGTCGACTGTACATGTGCTTTTAAGCAATCCATCTTCTCTAAATTTAGTAGGTTTTTTAGGAGCTTTTAATCATATCACACACTTTTCAGCAGCGTTTGCATAATTGTCATAGAACTGTGGATGTTCAAAGTTCCTCTTTTTGGTATTTGTTTCTGTCAAGAATGAACTTTGAACCTCCTCTGTTATGTTTTTTATGGACTTGGACAAGGCTTATGACTCTGTTCGACTAGCAGTCTCACAATACACTGCAGGGCTTATACTTGCCTTCTGCCCCAGGGATCATCTTGGGATTCCCCAGGAAGAGCCTGAGGATGTGACTATGGAGAAGGATGTCTGGGCTACCCTACCTACCTGCTGCCACTATGACCTGAGTGTGGATCAAACGGATGTACATTTCAGGTATGCCAGTTACCATTCTCAAAATCCCTTCGTTACGGAAAACAAAAACAAACTTTGAGCTAGCAAGCTACACGCTGAAAATGGCAAGTTTTGAAAAAAGTTTGGAACGTGCAGCAAGGCAGCCCTGCTTGGTTCTTTCAGGGAATGATTGTAAAGATTTACAAGGAATGTGTTTACGGCATTTCCTCTCTAACTGGGACGTTTTGGGACCGATTGGTGGGATTGCTGTGGAGCAAGTACACACGGAGATACACTGGTAAGAGCTAATAAGGTTTAACCATGTATCAGTCAACAGTTAACTTAATTTAATATTGTATGCGGCGGGCACCCGGCAAGCTCAGTTGGTGGAACGACAACCATATATAGAGGTCTACTTCTCGACGCAGTGGGTCCTGGTTCGACTCCGACCTGCGGCCCTTTGCTGCATGTCATTCCCCCCTCTCTCCCATTTCATGTCTTCAGCTGTCCTGTCAAAAATAAAGGCCGAAAATGCTCCCAAAAAATTATCTTTGTATGTGACGTTTTCTTTTGCGGGGTGAAAATGTTCCACCAAAACAAGTTCCTTCCCGAGACTATTTAGCAGAGCCACCATCGCTGCGTCCGGAGCTTAGCGCCGCCCAAGACGATTGTGATTTGTTTAAAGAAATGCAAACAACCCAGAGTGTTTCTTTCTCCTATTCCAGAATGTATCTGGGGTGTAGCCAGACCTTACTCCACAGCGCTGTGAAGTAAGGTCTGGCAATGCGAGACTACTATGACCAGGACCCAGATAAGTGGTTCAAAATGGAAGGATGGATGGATAAAGCACTGTGGTTTAATCTGGTTTGAACCGAACTCGGTCATATTGAGTATCTTGGTGAAAATAACTATTTGTGCTGTTTTTATTAACTTAAAATATCAAAATGTAGCCCCTGAGCGTTCTTCTAATGCCACCGTCATGGCAAAATGTCAACTTTGCACAAATAATATCTTATAAAATATGAATATTTCTTCCCACCTCTGGTTCCTGCTGCTTCCTTCAGGTGAAGACCTGCTGGGGGCCATGAGGCCTTTTTACATTCAATACTGAACTACTTTTCTTCTAAAAGAGATGATTTATACATTAACAGCTGTGAGTGTTATCTCTTCAGCGTGTTAGTTATTAGGGAATAACAACATGTCAGGACACACACAGCTGGATTGTGTTCTTAATATGCTGACCAAGAAAACCTCACAAACCTGTGTGTGTGTGTGTGTGTGTGTGTGTGTGTGTGTGTGTGTGTGTGTGTGTGTGTGTGTGTGTTTGTGTGTGTGTGTGTGTGTGTGAGTGTGAGTGAGAGAGATCAGATGGAGCAGATGGATGGTGATTGCAGATCTGTGATCCACAGCGGATTAAACACATGCTTCTGGCGTCATTTCACCTCTTGCTCATTTTTGCACATTTAATGTAAATGTTTCTGTTTTTCACTGCATGCTGCACATATTAAGTAACAATCTCGAAGATTTATTGAATGTCTGTTAAGTCACACTCTATTGCCGGAGCTGCCTCCCCCCGCAACCCGACCCCAGATTAAACTGTTGATGATGAGTGAGTTGAGAGTGAGATGTTGATGAAGTTTTACTTTCGGGACATACCGTATTGGTCCGAATATAAGACGACCCCCCCACTTTCAAGAATCATTTTTGGAAAAATACTTTTTGAAGACCAAATATTGTTTTCATAAAGAAAATAATTTTATTTGAAAATAATTCTAATAAAAACACATTGAATAAAACAAGGTAGACTGTTGATTTTAACATCTTTTAAATGAAATAATATTTTCAATATGTTTTTAGATGAAATTGTCACATTTAAATTAACGGTAAATACTTCCAAGGCCTTCAGCTGAATGACTGCTGTGTTAATGGGCATCCCATCATTACGTAAAACACACTCTCCTGTCAATCTCTTGGAAGCGGCCGCTTTGAGGACCACGGTAAAATTTTCTCTGGCTGTTTGCATTTTTAATCGGTGTAACATTTCCATGACAACGCCTCGTTGTACTTCCGTTCTAACTTCCGACTCTTAGGCTTTTTTGTAGATATCTAATTTGTTTAGTTTAAATATGAATGTGGATAACGTTAGTGATAGTGAGATGCTTGCTACAGTTACACTTCTAGTGATGAATCGGCGAAAACACGTTTTATGTCTCTGATTCACTGCTTTGTTCTAATGCCGCTGAGCTCTCTCTCTCCTCGGTCTCTCTCTAGCTCTCTTGACCATACGTTACCGTGCTTTCATGCGGTCGTTGAGGCTCCATCTAAAACCTTGCCATTTTGACCAACTGTTTGTAACATTAACATAAAATGGATTATGGATAATTTCATTTCTATACTTTATAGCTTACTTTACCAGCTGACTTCTCTATTGGCTGTTGAAACAGGTGACGTCCCTTACGTTCTAAAACCAGCCTCTGCAACTTGAACAGCTGAAAGTCTAGACCCCGAATATAAGATGACCTCACTTTTTCAGACGTATTTCCAGGAACAAAAAAAAAAAGTTTTATATTCGGACCAATAAGGTAATTTAAATTTGGAAAAAAAGGTAATAAATTGTAATATATTGCAGAATATCGCATTATGTAATAATAACATTGTATTGCGACATACTGTAGGTATCGTGATAGTATTGTATCGTGGGCCTCTGGTGATTCCCAACTCTAATTTTCATCGGCCCTTGTCCCATAATGTCTTCTCGATGTGCCAACTTCTCCACCTCAGCCAGGTGTAACTTCCTTTGACACACTGAGCTCCTCTCTCTTTCAATCTGTGTGCATTCATGTCCCAGTAATGCTTGTTACTAAATTAGCTCCTTATGAGAGTCCTTGTGCTTTCTCGCATCGCAGATTTCCTTGGATTGGGGTGGCACCTGGATTGTGGTTGCGGCTGCTGCCGTGGTCCTGCTCAACGCCCTGCTACGCCCTGCACTGATGCTACTATTAGTTCTAGTCATACATCTATAATCTTAATTGGTACTATAATTGCCACTGTTCATCATACTATATATATATCATATAACATACTATTCATGATTATTATGAATCATATTTCTCTATATCTGTATCAGTGTCTCTGTGTCCCAACCGGCAGCGGCAGATGGCCGCCCACCAAGACCCAGGGTCTGTCGGAGCTGTTTTCCTTAGCCAATGCACCAAATGCTTGCTCTTGGGGGGGGGGGTTGTTGGGTCTTTGTAAATATATAGTGTGGTCTAGACTAGACCCACTCTATATGTAAAGTGTCTTGAGATAACTCCTGTCATGACAAAGGCTATGAGTCCAAGACCATGTCCATTTGAGTACAAGTCAAAACCAAGTCATGATATGACAGATTAAGGAGTTAGCATGGATCTATAAACAAGAATGATCTATCTTCTAACATCAAACTTACCAATGCAACATTTCATTTAATTGAAACCAATATTTTGGCTCGCTTTTCAATTTTTTTTTGCATTTCAACTCAGGTGTTTCGTGCGTCAATTAAAAATGCATCTTTTAAAAATAAGGACCTCCTCGCAGCATCATATTTAGGCCCCACTGCCAGCAGGGCAAAGATGCATCAGCTGCACAGTCTCATGGCAGTTCGTGAAATGGTCACGTTATTTAATCTATTGATACGTGTTCATGGGGACGTTTTTCTCGTTTTTTTTTGTGGTGGCCAGCACAAAAATGTTAAGTAATGTATTTCAATGGCAAGCATATTTCGTGGTCACAGCACGAAAATGGTAGGGAGTAGTATAAAAAGCCGAAAATCTGTATAGGGAGGCTGGTCGGGGTGGTGGATGTTTCAAACAACACAGGACTTTCACCTGGGCGAGCAGGGATCGCGTCCTGCGTGTGGCGTTTTGTTTCCCGTAGTCTTCCTAATCACAACCGTCCCGTTATTGTCGCACGTCCCCAGCGGCCGTCTCCCGGCGTGTGAGGCATCCTTTCCCTGTAGTGTTTTTCCTAAACCCAACCTCCGTCATCCCGTCTCCCGGCGTGTGAGGCGTCCTTTCCCCATAGTCGTGCCCGCCTCCTAGCATATCCTTTTCGGCCGTCTCCCAGCATGTGAGGCGTCCTCTCACCGTAGGGTATTTCGTGCTGGCTACCACGAAAAAAACGAGAAAAACGTCTCCGTGAACATGTACCAATAGATTAAAAATAACGTGACATTTACACGAACTGCCATGAGAGACCAGGTTGTTCAGAGTTAAGTTTAGCAGAGCAGGCGGCAGCTGCTGTTCCTGGATTCTGCTCAAACCTTCTCCTGCTTCTCCTTTTCCTGGAGACTCTGTTATCTGGGTATTTATACCCTGGAGGTAGAGAGAGTGCTGGTTCACGCTGAGACATCACTGTAAGAGTCCTGACCAGGGACTAAAAGGGAACTTTGATACACTAGAGATCGGTCCATTAGTGGGAGTTTCCTCCGATCAGCTCAGTCATTTATCAATCGACCAAGCAGAGCGGAGCAGAGCGCCTTGCTGGACGCCTCGCCTCTGTGTTTTCTTTCAATCATTCTGAAGTTGTGTTTCCAAAATGCCTGTGATTGGCTGTGGATGTGGTCAAAGTCGCCCAGGTGGTCACCACCTCGGGTCTCTGGATCGATTCTTTGTCATTGTCATTTGTCATTGACAGGGGTGCCAGGTTGGCGTGTTGTTTGTCTTAAATGACATGTAGTGCCATATCGGTGGGGGTTAAGTTCAAGTACTAACAGATCAAATGTCACAGAGACTTTTCCAGCCTTTTCATAGAGTGTATTCTGATTCAGTAATTGAATATCTGCTTTAAATGATCTGATTTATATCTAATCTGTACTTTTATCTAAACTGATCTGCCCAGCTGTACTCTGATCTGACTCAATTTGATTGATCACATGTTAATCATTGAACCGAGTTTTAGTTTAGCAGATGGTCTACATCAAGTGTAAATACTTTTCTACCCAGAGGGATTCTGGGAGAAACATTTAATATTTGCTATTTAAAAAAAAAAAATCTTTTAGACATGAAAATTATCCAGTTAAAGGATACTAAATCTTTTGGCATAGCACATTATATATCTGCAATTTTACTGCCAATTCCTGGTATTAGTACAATGACGAGCGTGAAATTAATAAATGTGCAAGCGGAGATCAACTCTATAATTTAATATTCTCATCAAACCTGTAAACTGTGTGTCTGTTGTTTGTTTAAAGACATTGCAACCACCAAGAGCTTTAATGCTCATTACAAACATAATCAAAAACTGTGGCACAGAAAAAACAAACTAATGATTTTGCCAAAATGTTGCTGAAGCTGACAGATTATTATTATATTATAAACCAACCAAGCATTAGTACAGGGGTTCTTAAGGTCCAAGCCTGATTTTGACTTTAGTCAGAAGTGGTCGCTATGGCAATGCGCGTCCATTAATCTGGGGGATTCTCAAGGGGGGGTTGTATTTGTCTGGCTGTTGAGTTCACATACCAACAATCTTCACGCAGCAGTGCTTGAAGCACCTTCATAGGTCCAAGCGTCACGTTATTTTTACGTGTTCACGGGCACGTTTTTCTCGTTTTTTCCCCGGGAGACGGCCGAAAAGGACGCCCCATATGCTGGGAGGCAGCCGCGGGGGAACCGCGACAATAACGGGATGGCGGAGGTTGGGTTTAGGAAAAACCCTACAGGGAAAGGGCTCTGCTTCTGTACGCTCCCGGTGTGGTGTGATGTATGGTGGACGATGGAACTAAACCGGAACGCGGGGCATCCGCGCCTGGTGGAATTTCGTGATGAGTTCCAGATTGATTCACTTCTCAAATCGATCTGGTACAAATCCTTTGAGACTTTCAGAAGAATACAAAACTTTCAAGGCTCTCTTGTAACTTAACTTAGCTTAATTTAACACCCAACATGAACTAGGCTGGGATGCAGAACTCTGTAGTCTTTAATTTTTGGAGTTGTCTGATCTGTGTAGAAACTTTCGTGGTGATCTTTAACTGACTTCATTATCAGCGTAACAGACGTGAAACCAGCGGCTGGCTGTGCTGGAGCTCCAGAGGAAGGCTTTGTCTGAACTGGATGGAGGCTTTGTGTGTCAAAAGCTATTCTTCCCTTTCCCCTTCCCTGCGCTTCCTTCCACCTCCTCCTTTAGTCTTCTGGGCCAATTTTAGCAGGCAGCAGGGGACGAGAGGAATGAGTCTCCTCACAGCGAGGTGTTGCGCTGAATGGGGAGAGGATGATGAAGGTTGGAGAGAGAAAAGAGGCAACACTTAGCTGTTTGGCAAACTGAGTGCAGAGGAGCTTCAGAAACCTTCTGCCTTCCTTTTTAGACTCGAGAGCACAGGCGTCGTGTTTGTTAACTGACGCGTATTTACTTCTTCCTGTGGAATCTTTTTTTTTTTTTTTTTTATTTGAGACAATACAAGAAACCACAAGTGATACCAGACATAAACATAAACGGACAGTCACATAAAGGAAAAAAAATATATATATATATATAAACATATATATATAAACATATATATATAAACATATATATATAAACATATATATATACACACATGCATATACATACATATATATATACACATATACATACATACATACATACACATACATACATACATACATACATACATACATACATACACATATAAAAGAGTTAGTAAAATAAAACTAGCAGCTGCAGTGCAAAATTAAATATTTCATGTGCTTCTTCAGTCACTTTTCAAATTCCTACCCCTATACACATTACTCTAGGCCATTCTTCTTTCAGGTATAATTCTAATGGGGACCATTCCCTTCCAAAAACATTGAGCGTATTTCTTAGTACATGTGATAATCTCTCCAATGGCAAGATGGACATACATTTTTCATACCACATTGTAATATTAGGAGGATCTTCGTCTAACCATTTATGTAGTATTGTGAGGCGTGCAGCATACAAAGCGACTCTAAGAATGTACCTGTACCTGCGATCACAATTGGTATCCAGTCCCAGTACAAAATGGTATGGATTTAGTGGAATATCAAGCCCAAAAATGTTCTTAATCTCGTTAAGGACCGATAGCCAAAAATGTGAGATTCTTGGACATGACCACATTAGATGTCCATAAGTGCCACAGCTATTTTTACATTTCACACATAATGATGAGCACATAGGGTCATATTTACATCGAATAGCAGGGGTAACATGCAGTCTGTGGATAATCTTATATTGAGTCCCATAGGATTTATTAGAGCATGTAATTTTCTTTTCATTCAACAAGATCCTTTTCCACATCCCCTCATCCAGTTGGGAACCAAAATCTTCACTCCAAGAAGTTTTACTATTGATCGTAGGGATATTGACAAACATTTGAGAGTAAATATAACTCAATACTTTCTTCTTTAAAGAAGAAGCCTTTAATAGTATATCAAGCGGATTCGTATTCAAGCCACTCATATATGTTGGTATAGAATGGATATAACTCCTAAACTGTAAATAACGGAAAAATTGTGTTTTAGTTCTGAGTTGAGAGAAAGATTTTAAAATCCCATCTGAGATCAGGTCTTGTATTTGAGAGATACCAGCATCGTTCTATGTTTTAAAACCCACATCTAAACAAGACAATTCAAAGTCAGGAAAAATGTCCCAAAGTGTCTACGTACTTGATTCCATGTTTTAAGGGTATTTCTAACGATAAAATTATCTTTCCTTCCCTGTAGTGAGATTACATTATTTATAAAGGGCATATCTGACAATACACATCCATTATTTTCCAAATCCAGAAATGTGGAATTAGCATCATTATTTAATTATTCAGTAATATATCTTATTTGTGAGGCCCAGTGATAATACATTATATTTGGCAATGCTAACCCCCCTTTGTCCCTTGGTAACTGCAGTTTCTCCAGTTTAAATCTTGGGCGCTTGTCCTTCCATACATATTTACTTATCAAACTATGTAGTGATTTAAAAAACTTAACTGGGACATAAGTGGGTAGCATCTGCAATGGATATAATAGCCTGGGTAAGACATTCATCTTAATAATGGCAACTCTGCCAAGTAATGATATTAACAAAGGATTCCATCTTTGAAGATTTTTTTCTAATTTCATTCACCACTGGGTCTAAATTCATTTTTACCATATCATCAAAATTACAGCAGACATTAATTCCCAAGTATCTAAACCCATGAGGAGACAAGTGAAAAGGAATGTAACCCGATAGGTCAGAACAAGTCAAGTTCGTTAGCAGTAAAGCTAATGATTTTCCATAGTTAACTTTATAGCCAGAGAACACCCCAAACTCAGTTATTATCTGGACAACAGCTGAGACGGAGGAAATGGGATTGTTCAAAAATAAAAGAACATCATCTGCATACAGTGAAATCTTGTGTATTTGTTTTTTAGTTTGAATACCGGCAACTAAGGAACTAGATCTAATCCTCTCCGCCAAAGGTTCCATTGCTAATGCAAACAATAAAGGAGATAAAGGGCATCCTTGTTTGGTACCTTTACTTATAGAGAAAGGAGAAGACATTACCCCCATAACAGAAACTGATGCTTGTGGTGCAGAATATAACAATTTAACCCATTCAATAAACCCGTCTCCGAAAGCATACTCCTTTAAAGTTTTAAACAAATAATCCCACTCTATATGATCAAATGCTTTTTCAGCATCTAAAGATACCACCAATGCATTAAGTTTCTGGATTTGAACATACTGTAAAATGCCTAATAATATCCTAATGTTTGAATATGATTGCCTGTTTTGGACAAAGCCAGTCTGGTCATGTCCCACAATTTTTGGTATAATATAATTAATCCTAGTAGCAAGAAGTTTAGCTAAAATTTTACAGTCTGTGTTTTGAATACTCATTAGTCTATAGGATTCAGGATATTCTGGGTCTTTGTTTTTCTTTAATATCATATTAATTGTAGCCAATTGCAATGATTGAGGAAGCTTTTTGATTGACAAAAAGTGTTTAAACATTCTAGTAATTAGGGGAGAGAGAATACCTTTAAACGTTTTATAAATCTCTGGGGGGAGACCATCTGGTCCACAGGCCTTTCCAGATGCTAAGGTGCCTATCACCTCCTCAACTTCCATACAAGATATAACCATATCACACTTAATCCTATCTTCATCAGATACCTTAGGAAGTTTTATACATTGAAAAAAATCATAAATTTTATCATCTATGCCCACTTTGATGTATACAAATTCATTAAATACATTAGCAATTTCAATGCTTGTATAATGCAGCTTCCCATGTTTGTCCTTAATTTTATTAATGGATTTGTTTGAAGCTGTGTTACTAAGTACTTTAGCTAAGTACCTCCCTGATCTATTAGCATATTCGTATATCTTGTGTTTTTGTCTAAATAAACCCTTTTCTGCATTCTGAGATAGGAGTGTGTTTAGGGCAGTTCTAGTTCTTATAACTTTATGCCAGTTTGCATTACAGCCATTGCGTTTATGCTCAGATTCAGCTTTTTGTAATTCCAACTCAAGACGTTTCTGTTCTTTCAACTTTTTTTTCTTTTTTGCTGAACAATATGATATAATAATGCCCCTTAAATAAGCCTTAGTTGTGTCCCATAGGTTTGAGGGATTTGTGTATTCATTATCGTTCTCCTGGATAAACATTTTTAATTCTTTTTGAGCCATGGAACAAAAATCAGAGTTGGATAATATAGACCTATTACATTTCCAGCTGTGTCTGTTTAAATTATTATATGAAATGTACATACCCAAAAAGACTGGAGCATGGTCTGATATAAATAGATCCAATATTACATTTTTTGATTTGTTGTATAGAGGATTGTGGAACAAGAAAAAAGTCAATTCTAGAGTAAGACTTGTGGGGATTAGAGTAAAATGTATAATCTTTATTATCTGGGTTCAGCAAACGCCAAGCATCTATCAAACCAAGTTTGTCTAACATTTGACGGCTAGCTTTTTGTCTACGAGTTGGAATGGTTGATAGATTGCTAGGATGCATATCTAATTTCCCATCTAACACACAATTCCAGTCACCACCAATAATAACATTAGGGGCACTATATTGTACAAGCAATGAAGTTAATTTTGTAAATAGATTCCAATGGATATTTGGTGCAGCATAAACATTTAAATTGCTTATCATTTCCCCATATAAAAAACCGTATAGAAACACAAAGCAACCATCTGGATCAGATTCACAATGCTCGACTTTTAGTGGAAGGTCCTTATTAATTAAAATAGTAACTCCCCTACTTTTGCTGTTATATGAGGCGGAAATACTTGCCCAACCCAATTTCTCTTTAATTTTGAGTGTTCAACCTTCGTTAGATGTGTCTCCTGTAGCAGTCCAATAGCTACTTTCTCTTTTTTCAAGTAAGACAAGATTTTATTCCTTTTTATGGGATGTTTGCACCCTTTGATGTTCCAGGAACAAATTAAAATGGAATTATTGAATGGCATGAGGAATTACATTTTATATATTTTACTGAGGTTTCTATTCAGCCACACTATATAAAATAATTTACTAGGCACTGCCCTGCTGATAACATACGTGAATAAACCCAACTCATTTATAACATAGAAAAAACAATAACAAAGTAAAACATTGACTTCACAGTACATGAAACACATAACCCCACTCCTCCCACCCCAACAGCAAAAGGCCCAGCCCAAGTCCGAAAGACATGTTCTGTGCCCAACCATACCCAAACCACTGCAGGAAGGATCCCATGTCTATCCATTATTTTAAATAGCAACATAATTCAAGCAAGAACTAATAATTTCCAAAATACAAATAAAGACAAAAGAAAAACAGACAGACGGATTACTTTATCACTGGTGCGCACGAGAGTCTAATACTACACACCGATAGAACGCTGTCAGGCCATAGGTGAAGCAGGTTCACTGACCTGTATTCTATTTACGTAGATCTCTGCCTCTCTTCTGGTGAATGAAACCTCAATTGAATACCATCATGTTCAATTGATAATATTGCTGGGAAGATCATAGCATACCGTATTCTTAGTTTCTGGCGTTTCTGTTTCAGTGGCAGGAAAACCCTGCGTTTGGATTGCACCGCTTTGCTGAAGTCGGGGGAAAAAGTTTACTCTGTTATCTTTGAACCAGAGCTCTCTTTTCTCACGTGCCAGCCGAAGGATCTTCATCTTATCCTGGTAGTTAAGGAATTTCACAATGATGGGCCGAGGTCGCTTCGGTGTGTCAATCCTGTTGCGCCCAGTGAGCCGATGGCTCCGCTCCATACTGGGTGGCTCTGTGAAGTTTTCCTTCCCGAGTAGATCAGGAATCAGGCGTCGCAGGAAAGTTATCATATTCGTTCCTTCAGATCCCTCCGGAATGCCAACAACCAACAGATTTGACTGTCTGTTTTTATTTTCCATATAGTCCACCTTTGATTGTAGCGAGGCCGTGTTTTTCTCCAGTACATGAATGCGTTTGAGCGCATGTGCTACGTCATCTACGGCTTTACTCACTCTTTGACAAGTTTGACAAGTTGTTCATAGCAGTGTCAAGCTGATTTACTTTCTTGTCTAGTGCTTGGATATTTGAGAGAACCTCCTGTTTGCTGTCTTCGATTGCGTGGAGTATAGTTTCCATTGTGTTTTCACCTGCCATTGTTCCACTCGCGGTCAAACTTTTCGCGCAGTGCAGAGTTCCAAAAACACACTCCTGCGGCTTCCGAAGGTATAATGTTCAGCCCAGTTTCAAAACAGTTGGTTCGTATCTTAGATATACTTTTCAATGGACAATTCCAATGTAAATTAAGTTCAATATAACTTAGACAGACAGGCCCGAGTGCACGTCCTTCCACTCCACCATCTTTCCAGAAGTGGAATCTGACATAATGTTTGCGGCTTTACTTTTTGTTCATTTGGGCACAGAAGATCTTATTTTAATACCTTAAACACGCCTTGTACTTTATATATCTTAGCCAGTTTTATACATGGTATTTTCAGACAACTACTTGTAATGTAAAGTGGTCCCTTGTAGTGATAAAAACCCACACAGAGTTTGTGGATTCTCTGCAGCTTTACAGAGCTTTTCAGCTCCTAGTTCTGGTTTTACAGCACATTTCTCTGGTTTGCAATAGTCTGTATACAGCATATGCAGTCAAAAGTTTCACATTTTTATAATTTAGCATTTTGAATGTCTGGCTGTGTTTGCAAACTCCGATTGAGTGAGTTATTGTCTGTTTTTAAAAAGAACGGTCATGTTGGGTGCAGGGTTATTATATTAAAGGTGCTTGTTGACGTTCAAAGTATTGTCAAACAAAGCGGAGGCTAGCTCGCCCCTCCCTCCTCCTCCTCCTCCTCATCCCGTCCCCTCCCCCTCCCTTCCGTGCTTCCGCGCACTAACCCCCCCACCCCCACCCCCAAATCCTTCTTGTCTGTTATTGGCTGGAACACTGTTTGTTATGTTTGGTGGTGCAGGTTGGCGCAGTTTGTTTTTGTTGCTGTTTGTGGAGCCTGGGCTGTCTACAGAGACCGTGTTTCTTTTACAGTGTGTTCAGGGGACAGGCAGCTAGCAGATAGTGAGGAGATGTTTGCTGTATGTGATCACGTCACATCGCTTGGAGCACCTTTAAACTAAAACTAAAATAAGCAGTACAAATGTTTTTTAGTAAACTGAAAGTAAAATATTCAAGATAAACTAAACTGAATCAATATTGCCAGGTAAAGAAAACTAATACAAATAAATATGCATCATTTCAGTTTTCATTTTTTAGCTATAATATTTCACTACTGCAAAAAAGGAGACAGCATGAATATCCGTCAACTCTCGTAACAGTGAACTACAGAAATTCAACGGACTTGACACATCATGGCTATTCCTATAAAGTTCTCTAACCATGTCTTTTGTATGTAGCCTTTATGTAGCTCCATCTGAGACAGTATACCTTGCCCTGACAAAAACTACTGTTTTTTTTTTTGTTAGGGCTTTATTTCTGACAGGACAGCTTTAGACATGAAAGGGGAGAGAGAGGGGGAATGACATGCAGCAAAGGGCCACATGTCGGATCGAACCTGCGGCCACTACGTCAAAGACTGAGCCTCTGTACGTATATGGGCACGCACTCTACCAGGTGAGCTACCAAGGCGCCCTAAAACTAAATATATAAAAACTAAAACGAAACCTTTCTTAAAATCTGAAACTAAACTTAAACTAGCAAAGATACTCTGAAAACTAACGAAAATTCAATTCAATTATAAAATAAAAACTGAAGTTTAAAATTCTAAACTATACTATACCTTGGTTGCAGTGTCAAAAGACCACCTAAGCCGTGACCAAGTCATCACCAAGACCAGAGTGTATCGAGACCGAGAAAAGATGCTATCCATTGGCACTCCTCAAATTAAACTGAAAAATCCAAATTCCCATAAAAAAAAAAAACATCCACAGAAAACTAATTAAGATTCTTCTCCATTCACCTCTTTTATTGCCGTAAGTGTATCGTGACAAATGATTGATAAAAGAAACAGGAGGCAGTTGTGGTCTTGAGCGTTTGTTTGCAGTTTGCAGTTTGTGGAGCCTGGGCTGTCTACAGAGAGTCTACAGTGTGTTCAGGGGACAGGCAGCTAGCACATAGTGAGGAGATGTTTGCTGTATGTGACAAAAAATGTTGTAGCCTAAAAATCGTGTCAGTTGTGGTCTTGAGCTTTTTTCCCCGAGATAATGGGGTCGATTCCAAGATAAGACCGAAATCTTCAAAAAGTGGTCTTGAGGCTGGTCTCCAGACCAAGACCAGTCTTGAGTACTATTCAATTAAATTTTATTTATACTCAATGGTGTAGTCTAACGTATTGTAGTGGGTGTACTGTACTGTATATGGGCCAGAATCTGCCTTTCGGGTGGGGGGAATATCATACTGGGGGTCTGGGTGTCCTCCTCCAAGGAAGATTTAAGCATCAACGACTTAACTTCCTGTATTCGGATACACTTTTATGCACCAATCTATGGTGGAAATCCCTTTATTTAGCCTACGTGAAGAAGAAAAACACAGATGACAATTCAAAATATATCAAAAATTATAATGGAAAGTATGTTGATGCATGTCAATGGGCATTTTTAAGTGGGTATATGGAAATCCTGGAGCTTTCTTAGTGGGTATATTGCGTATACCTGTGTATCACATAGACTACACCACTGTTTATACTGTCAAATCACAAGAAGAGTTAACTCAGAACACTTTACAGATAGAGTTGGTCTAGACCACACTCTATAATTTACAAAGACCCAACAATTCCTCCCAAGAGCAATCATTTGGCTCGACAGTGGCGAGGAAGAACCTCCTTTAAACAGGCAGAAACCTTGGACAGACCGTGGCTCTTGGTGGGCGCTACTGGTTGGGACACAGAGACTGCTATGATGCAGTGCTACAACAGTGCTTGGATGGGTGTGATAGCAACTTCTGAGGTTTTGTATTTAGTAGTCTTCTTGGTGGGTGGGGGGAGTGGGACTTTACAGATTGTTCCCTGGGCTGCACAATAACACCAGAAATGATTCATAAAGTGTATTTTATAAAAATAGTTTGCCGGAGACAAACCTCAGCTTTGTGTCTGAGTGTACAGTTTGGTTTGTTTAGTGTTCAGAGACAGAAAAGCTTTTCGACTGCACTCCTATTCAGAAAACAGAGAGGCGAAACACACACACACACACACACACACACACACACACACACACACACACACACACAGCAGGTTGCATCTCTGCTTGTTTTCAGTATCGATCAGAGAGATCGACCCGCTGAGCCTCACAACATCCAGCCAGTAAGCAGTCAGCCACTGACCGGCCGCTCCATCGATCTACTGCTTCACTGGCTGACTGATTAAAAGCCTGACACGACTGTTTCCTGCCTGTTTATGAACTGTCTGACTGGATTCCTGTTGAAACAGCTCCGCCGCCGCACTCAACCTGCGACCGTGTCCCGTTTAATCCCACCTTGGCTCGATTCGTCTCATTCTTTCTCGTACGATTCATTCTTGTTAAAGGACCGATGAAGTTTCCTCTAATGTTCATTAATGTTGAGGCCCAGACAGGGAGAGCGCCCTGTACACAGCAGGCCGCACGTTTGATTCCTGCCACAGGTCATCTTTCAGCGTTACCAAAAGGCTCGGACATTAAAAGGTTGAAGGGTCGATAGCTGGCTGTGTGGCCGCGCTCAATCGGCTGGCTGATATAAAGCTCCTGATTGGCTGAGAAATGTTTCCATGGATTTATATGGAGAGGGCTGTTGAACTTTATGTGCTAAAGCTTTAAGGTTTATTGGATGTTTCCTGTTGGTTTTGTAAGGGGTCGTTTCCGATGATGCAATGTGACGGGCGACTTCGCCTCAAAGAGAATGTTTACTTACACCAAACTCAACATTGATAATGTTCTTCGACCTTTTTACTGGGTAGAAATTCTCTTCAAATTTCTTATCAAGCGTTTGCCTCGAAAGCAGCCTCGGGCTACAAAAACACATCAGATGGATTCACACATTTGTTTTTTTTCACAGGGAACTTCAGCTTTTGCCATAATGGTGAAATACCAGCACGCTTTAACATGAGTGATGTTTTTGTGGACTGCTAATGATAAACTCTCTGCCTGGTGAGAATGAATGAACAGGAGGGGGAGGCGGCAGAGTGTAGCTTCTTATTTATTTCTCTGGTTTTTTTTTATCAGTACTGGGGCTTCAGAGCTGTGTGTTTTCACGGTGAAGTGGTAAATTCTTCAGGCGGAAGCGGATTGTTTTCCCACCTTTGCCGGCTCGTCCTCCCACTCGGAGCTCGTCTGGAGCTCAGCGCTGGCGTTTTTTTTTAAAGCGGTTTTCTGGTGGCTTTAGTTGGCGAGGGCGAACACACAAAGACCCTGCAAAATCACATAAAACCCCTCTCTTTGAAATCCTCCAACCAGTGCATGCTTTTTAACACACGCGTCTGTAATGCAGGACGAGGCAGTCGAGTTAGGAAGGATCACATTAAAGCCAGGTTGGAACATTGAAGAGCGATCAGGCCTGAGTGGATTAGATGATTCTTCTTTGGGATTAGATGGTTCTTTTATTGTATTACAGTATCCATGTGAACACTTTATATGTATGTATGTCCCTTTAAAACATGAAAAGAAAGAAAGGATTCCTTTAAATTCCTTTCAGAGCTTTGGGTTTATGGAACCTAAACTGTGCTTGTCACGATGTAAATATAAATATAAATATAAAAGTACCCTAAATATGCTTTTGTTTTAGGCCTTAGACATCAAACCATGGCGATATTAGTCGGTCGGTCCACCACTTTGTGTCCATACTAAACAAAATTTGACAACTATGGAATATGTATACTCTATACTATACATTCATGCTCCCCAGATGATGAATCCAACTGATTTTGGTGGTCCCATAATTTTTCATCTAACGCCGCCTTGAGGTTGCCTTTTATTTTTCAGTTAAATGTCTCCTTAACCTTTGGATGGATTGCCATAAAATGTGGTAGGAACTTGTTTTTGGTACCATAGAATATATTGTTGCAGAAGTCAAGCCCTTATTGTTACAAATGACGAACGTTTCTGCAGCAGTATCCAGGGTTTAATGTACATTCGACAGATGGCACATGGTTTGCACGGCAGTATTTCACACCATCTACATGACTGGGTGGAAACTAGGGAACACTGAAATGAATATATCAAGTCTGTCAATTTTATCGGTGAAGATGCTCCATGTCGGCCAGACAGCAACTCACTGATAATCCATCCATCGATCAGCTCAATAAAAAAAATAAAAATAAAATAAGAATAGAAACACTGTGCGGGTGTCAATTTAAAGCCCTGGTAGCAATATATAATATTGAGGAGATTTCACATCGTGATGCATCGTGATATTGAATCAACTCAAATCGTTGAAAGGATAATTGTTATCGAATTGAATTGTGAGACCAGTAAAGATTCAGACCCCACTTGGTGACCTACAGCTTGGTCTGAGCTCAGACTCTGGAACCAAGTTTAACGTAATACTAATGATCACAGTACAGATTGTCATCTCTCTGTCTCTTTCCTTTAATTATGATTAACATGATGTGATCAGGAACTCAGTCAAGGGCTTGGCCTCTTGAGGACTCTCTTCCCACTTATAAACACATCTATCAGTATAGATTTCCATCACATGTTCACAACATACTGTAGAACTGTGAAGGTGTGCTACTAGAATGTTATGCTTCACTGAGCAAGCAAAGGGTGGGAAAAAATAGACTCTCAGAGTCGGCAAGGTCTAATACATATGTATAAATGTAAGAGGATGTCTTACAGAAGTGCCGTTAACAATATGCCTGCGGTGTAGATTGCCCTCAAGACACTTGAAACACAAACTTAACAGGATGAATAAATAATCGTTGTTTGCATTTAATCTGATCTGAACAGTCTCATTAATGTTTGAC
This sequence comes from Sander vitreus, assembly GCF_031162955.1. Lineage (NCBI taxonomy): Eukaryota > Metazoa > Chordata > Actinopteri > Perciformes > Percidae > Sander > Sander vitreus. The sequence goes on from NC_135864.1 coordinate 3,300,555, forward strand.
AGCTGGCACACCATGCAGCCTACATATTCTGTACATAAGGAGCGTACACACACACACACACACACACACACACACACACACACACACACACACACAGTGTATCAGTAGAATATATTACAATCAGATGCTGCTGTTTGACTTCTTCCTTTTGAAAAATACAGCTAAAAACAAGAGAACACACAGCCTGCAAATGAAGATGAGTTTTCTCTTTGCTTCATGAGACGAAAAACATTTTTTTGTGAACCCATAAATATCTTCTATTTTGATTTTTCCTGGCTTGGTTCTCTTTCATCCGTAGGACGCTGACGTCAGGTTTTAATGAGCGTCTCTGTTGTTATCATCATTAGGATTAATGCTTGTTATTTGTTGTTGTGCATTAAGGCTCTGCAGCGTTAAACTAAAGCGGGATCAGACGTGAGCACTCATTTTGAACAAGGTCGGAGGTTTATATGTGGGAAGAGAGTGACAGTAGTCATATATTTTCACAGTATGTACAGTGGGGCAAAAAAGTATTTAGTCAGCCACCAATTGTGCAAGTTCTCCCACTTAAAAAGATGAGAGAGGCCTGTAATTTTCATCATAGGTACACTTCAACTATGAGAGACAAAATGAGAAAAAAAATTCAGAAAATCACATTGTAGGATTTTTAATGAATTTATTTGCAAATTATGGTGGAAAATAAGTATTTGGTCAATAACAAAAGTTCATCTCAATAGTTTGTTATATACCCTTTGTTGGCAATGACAGAGGTCAAACGTTTTCTTTAAGTCTTCACAAGGTTTTCACACACTGTTGCTGGTATTTTGGCCCATTCCTCCATGCAGCTCTCCTCTAGAGCAGTGATGTTTTGGGGCTGTCGCTGGGCAACACGGACTTTCAACTCCCTCCAAAGATTTTCTATGGGGTTGAGATCTGGAGACTGGCTAGGCCACTCCAGGACCTTGAAATGCTTCTTACGAAGCCACTCCTTCGTTGCCCGGGCGGTGTGTTTGGGATCGTTGTCATGCTGAAAGACCCAGCCACGTTCATCTTCAATGCCCTTGCTGATGGAAGGAGGTTTTCACTCAAAATCTCACGATACATGGCCCCATTCATTCTTTCCTTTACACGGATCAGTCGTCCTGGTCCCTTTGCAGAAAAACAGCCCCAAAGCATGATGTTTCCACCCCCATGCTTCACAGTAGGTATGGTGTTCTTTGGATGCAACTCAGCATTCTTTCCCCTCCAAACACGACGAGTTGAGTGTTCACCAAAAAGTTCTATTTTGGTTTCATCTGACCATATGACATTCTCCCAATCTTCTTCTGGATCATCCAAATGCTCTCTAGCAAACTCCAGACGGGCCTGGACATGTACTGGCTTAAGCAAGGGGACACGTCTGGCACTGCAGGATTTGAGTCCCTGGCGGCATAGTGTGTTACTGATGGTAGCCTTTCTTACTTTGGTCCCAGCTCTCTGCAGGTCATTCACGAGGTCCCCCCGTGTGGTTCTGGGATTTTTGCTCACTGTTCTTTTGATCATTTTGACCCCACGGGGTGAGATCTTGCGTGGAGCCCCAGATCGAGGGAGATTATTAGTGGTCTTGTATGTCTTCCATTTTCTTATAATTTCTCCCACAGTTGATTTCTTCACACCAAGCTGCTTACCTATTGCAGATTCAGACTTCCCAGCCTGGTGCAGGTCTACAATTTTGTTTCTGGTGTCCTTTGACAGCTCTTTGGTCTTGGCCATAGTGGAGTTTGGAGTGTGACTGTTTGAGGTTGTGGACAGGTGTCTTTTATACTGATAACAAGTTCAAACAGGTGCCATTAATATAGGTAACGAGTGGAGGACAGAGGAGCCTCTTAAAGAAGAAGTTACAGGTCTGTGAGAGCCAGAAATCTTGCTTGTTTGTAGGTGACCAAATACTTATTTTCCCGAGGAATTTGCAAATAAATTCATTAAAAATCCTACAATGTGATTTTCTGGATTTTCTTTTCTCATTTTGTCTCTCATAGTTGAAGTGTACCTATGATGAAAATTACAGGCCTCTTTCATCTTTTTAAGTGGGAGAACTTGCACAATTGGTGGCTGACTAAATACTTTTTTGCCCCACTGTATGTAAATAATGAACCTTAACAACCTTATTTTGTCTTTAGACATAGCTTTTTGCTCGTACATCAGGGAAACAGGAAAATGCTCTTGTTTTGTTCTGCTTGTCTGGGTTTATTTCCAACCGATCTCTGAGTTTCTGAATGAGTTTTGTTTCAGCTTTTTGTTTTTAAAAAGCCTCAGAGCAGCGATCTCCAGATGATTCACTCGTGGTTGAGTTTGTACTGAACAAGAGGAGATCGGCTTTGATATGGGAAACATAAACATTTGAAGAAAAAAGCAGAAAGTTACAAGAACTTATAGGTGAAAAGTATCTCTGTTCTCTGCTGATGCTCTGTAAAGCTGCTTACACATGAGGTAGGGTGCAGAGCATAGTGCAGACATTTCAGAGGCAAAGTGCAGCGCAGGTATACATCATTATCGCTTCGGACTACCTCCTCTCATTGGCTGCGCTTTGAAAGGTCAGCAACTAGCTCAAAGTTGAATTACCTCTTAAGAAACGCTTGAATTTTCAAGCTTTTTGGTCTAAACGTCCTACTAAAATTAAAAGTGGTACAGCTCCCATATACTTTGACACTCAGGGGTGTGCCTGATATCATTGGAAAGGAAACACTCTCAAGGTTTTGTTACAAGTGTCAGGGTGAATCTGGGCCTTACTGACACAGAGTTACAGAGGCTAGAATGGAGGTTCTTTATTTCGGTCCAAGTCATACATCTGTAAAATTATTAAAATATACTGCTGTAAACACATCTGGTGAGATACAGACAACACAATGTCATAGCCACATGTCTCAACTTACTACAGAAATACTTACAGAAGCCAAAAGACTCAAAAATTGATTTTATATGAATTTTTTTCTACATATATGTCTGTGCGTTTTTCTGATTTCCATTTGAAAAGTGCAAAGAAAGCCCATAAACTGCAAAATACAACAATTAGCAAATAATACCCACATCAATCATACACATACTTGAGATAACTATTTACATAAAAATATAGAAATAAGTAATTATAAATTGCTCAGGGAGTGCTCTGCATGAAAACAGTCACTGTTTGTGCTGAAACACAGAGTCAGCCATCACAGGGTTAAAATGTCAATGCCTTTCAATATGTCTATGGAATCCTCAGCTCATTGGCTAAAAGGGTAGGCGGGTCTTGTACCATGGAATTGTAACTGGCTCAAGCAAATGTGCCGAGCCATGATTGGGCTTCCAACGTTCTAACCAAGGGGGTAAGCTTCTCCTCGGACCACGAACCTCTTATGGCGCCATTTTGATGCTACCAAGCCATCACCTGCCGTTAGCATTCCATTGACTGCCATTCATTTTGACGTCACTTTGACAGCGAATAACTTTACATCTGAAGCGTTTAAAGACTATTTGTCCATCGTTTATTTCTAAAGAAACACGACAATGTATAAAAGGCTCCTTGTACCTCATGTTATGGCGCCGTAGCAGATGTTTTTGTAAAAATAGGCTAACGTTTGTGTCATAACCACGCAACTTACTGTCTCATAGTAAAGGACTTACCGTATTCTACAGTAGTACAGGAGAAGTTCGCAGGCAGTTTTGTCTCACATTAGCTGTTTAAGTGCAATTACTAATGTTAACTATCATTTTAGTGATCAATAATGAGCCTGTGTCTATGTTATCTCCTTACATATACCTACGCTCTCCGTCTCTGCAATATTCGGAATGATTGAGATTTCTCTTGGCACAGCTACCAGAAGACTTACAACTTTCAGACACGTTGCTCACGGCACATTTACGTCGTCTCTCTCAGTTGGAGGCTGAGCAGTAACGCTCAGCCATCACCGGAAAAGTGCTTCTAATGGCCTTCACTGGTCTCCGTCCAGAGCAACGGGATCTGTTGGTCCATTCTTATATACTGTCTATGGTTCTAACTCCGGTTCCCATGGACGGATTGACTTATGAGATGCATTCCTAAGGCTTCAGAGAATAAGATGGATGCCGTCATTGGTCGTTAGACGTCTCGCATGAGAAGAGAGACGCGTTTGAAAAGCCCGGTAATGTACTGTTACTTTAGACCAGTGGTTGTCAACCTGGGGGTCAGTACCCCCCCAAGGGGTTCGCGAGATAATTTCTGGGGGTCGCCAGATGGTTGGGGACAAAAAAATTAAATAACATATTGTAGATTGGGGAATGGTTTTTACATCACTGTGCGAGTTTGGTACATTTCATGTACATTTCATTTAATGTTATATTCAGAGCTTCATGTATAAATCAGGAGTTCCTGGAACACAAGGGGGTCTGAAGGCAGGTGGGGGGGGAAGAAAAAGTCACAAATGCATCAAAGATCCACAGAGCCTGGAGCAAATTGAACAAGGCTAGGGGCTAGCTGCTAAAACTAAAACTAAACTTCATTAATCAGAGCATTCACAAAAAATCACTCAATCGAGGCGTGTAGATACCAGTTTGCAGCTCTCTTTCTCTTGTTGTTGAGGTGGGGTTGCGAACACCAACTTCATTATTCTGGGGGGTGGCGACTTGAAAAGGTTGAGAACTACTGCGTTAGACTGTAATGAAGAAAGTGACAGCTGGACAGAGGCCTTAATACTATTTCCCAATTCATCTGTTCACCTCTGACATTTACCTACAGGAAGACAGCTGAGATGGACGCCACGATGGCTGCAACACATGTTGCTCATAACCATGTAAGGAGGATGTTATTTCAAATAAATGTAACCAGAATACTGTAAGAAAGGGAAAATAAGACGTAAATACAGAAGAAAGTCACATTTGGTTTGAGATGGTTGTGAATGCTGAACTGTCTTCTGCACTGTAAACCTTTCGATGTATACAGCTAAAATCTCAAACTATCTTACTGTTTTAATGTTATACAGTATCGTACTGTAAATGGCAATGCATTCTGGGAGAAAATAATAATATTACAGCACTATCTGCGAATGTTACAGATTACAGGTATTTACTGTTAATACCAATGCATCTTGGGAAAATAAAGGAAAAGGCGGGAAATACACTGCAGCCAGTCAACCCAGTCTCATGGCAGTTTGTGAAATGGTCACGTTATTTAATCTATTGATTCGTGTACACGGGCACGTTTTTGTTGTTTTTTTCGTGGTGGCCAGCACGAAAATGCAAACTAATGTATTTCAATGGGAAGCATATATCGTGATTACAGCACAACTACGGTAGTGAGTAGTATGAAATGCCGAAAATCCGCGTAAGGAGGTTGGTTGGGGTGGTGGATGGGTCAAACAACACAGGACTTTCACCCAGGAGACTGGGGATCGTGGCCCTGCGTGTGGCGTTTTGTTTCCCCGTTGTTGTTTTCCTAATCACAACCGTCCCGTTATTGTTGCGCGTCCCCCGCGGCCGTCTCCCGCCATGTGAGGCGTCCTTTCCCCGTTCTTCTTTTCCTAAACCCAACCTCCGCCGTCCCGTTGTTGTTGTTGCAGAGACCGCGGATTGTGTCCCGGGGTGTGACGTTTGCTTTCCCCGTTCATCTTTTCCTAAACCCAACCTCCGTATATATGGTTCCCATTTTCGGCTGTCCACCATGAAAAAAACGAGATAAACATGTTCTTGACACAGATTTTGATCTCAGTTGATTTTTGAAAAACCCTTTTTTATGTACTTTTTCATTTTTACTCATATGATTGTTTTACTTTTTAATTATTTTTTTCCCTCCCTGAAAAGATCGAGTTTGTCATATGTGCGTAAAGGCTCAACACTAAAACCCTATTTATGCTCCATAGTATTGAAAGGAAGGCAGATGTGTCAAAACCTCGATGAATTGACATGACTCATCTGGCGACCCCCAGGAATTTTCTTGCGACCCCCAGGTTGAGAACCACTGCTGTAGTTGAACACGTTGAAGGTAGAGAAGCTGCCATGTAGCTGCTACTCACCTCCCCCCTTTCCCTCCCCCTCTCTCTGTGAGAGTGAAAAGCCCTTTTTTTGTTTATCACCAAGTGGCTCTAAAATCTACAATACCAGGAGACATGTTTAATATTCCTCTCTGTACATCAGATATTTTCTTTTGCATGAAATCAGATATTTGCCCCGTTAATATTCTCCAGCTTCCATTATGCACAAAAAAAACATTTTATACTTGACCAAGAAAATGATGCCTGGGAGGCGTTTCAGTACAGGGGGATGCAGCTGCACCAAGGGGGCCGGCGGGCTGACGAAGAGCCACAGTGACCCCTACAGGACGGAGGGGGAAGGACCGCAGGGGCACATGAAGGGCTAAAGTGGGGGGGAGAGAAAGGTAGGAAACATATAAAAGATGCAGCCAGAGAGTAAAAGAAACTGAAGGAAATGATGAAGACAAAGAGGGAAAGAGAAAGGAATAGAACATAATGAAAAAGACGAATCGAGGTAGAACACTGATAAATGACTCCCCCACTGAAATGAATAATGAGGATTCATTTTGATTTATTTTGCTCCTGAACGTTGAACAATGTTAACATTTACAGAAGTGGTTCTCAAACCTTCTCTGCCATGCCCACCTTTGCAGAAAAAAACATTGTAAACCAGTTTATTGTTTTAATCCGATAAAGTGCTCACATTATGCTCATTTTCAGGTTCATAATTGTATTTAGAGGTTATATCAGAATATGTTTACATGGTTTAATTTTCAAAAAACACCATATTTTTGTTGTACTGCACATTGCTGCAGCTCCTCTTTTCACCCTGTGTTGAGCTCTCTGTTTTAGCTACAGAGTGAGACATCTCACTTCTGTTCCATCTTTGTTGGGAGTCGCACATGCTCAGTAGCTAGGTAAGGACTACTAGCCAGTCAGAAGCAGAGTATGAGGGCGTGCCCTGACAGTAGCTAGGTAAGGACTACTAGCCAGTCAGAAGCAGAGTATGAGGGCGTGCCCTGACAGTAGCTAGGTAAGGACTACTAGCCAGTCAGAAGCAGAGTATGAGGGCGTGCCCTGACAGTAGCTAGGTAAGGACTACTAGCCAGTCAGAAGCAGAGTATGAGGGCGTGCCCTGACAGTAGCTAGGTAAGGACTACTAGCCAGTCAGAAGCACAGTATGAGGGCGTGCCACGCTAGCAGCTAGGCGAGCATTATATTATATTATGTGTGTTACAAGAGCGTTTGTCTCTGAAGTAAAGGCTGGACTACAATAGAGCTGTTTGGAGCAGTTTGTGAACAGTGTTTTCTGTTGGAGACGGTAAGTCCCTTTGAGGTGGACTTTGGGCTTTTTTACTTTGTAAACCTATAAGCCAAGTTGAACATTTCATAGATGCTAAACTGCAGGTTTACGTTCGCCATTGCATCTTTTCTGTTGTGTGAATGAAAAATGCAAGATATAAGGGGGACCTGAGAGCAAGATAATAAAAATCTCTCTGACTCCTCAAAATGTTGTTTTCCTGTCTGAATGAATCGGAATATTAGCTAGTTCAACGAGCCACTCCACATTTTTACCACCGGACAAGTTTCCCTGCAATGCCTTAACACCACTGGACCACGGGATGTTCAGGTGCAGGTTAGGCCCCCGTTAAAATGTGTCATCACGTTTTGAAGAGTTCCCCGATAACAGCAGCTCTAGAACAATTTGAATCCATAGATATAAAGATAGTTTTAGACACGCACGTCGTTAAGTCTGTAGAAATACGGGCTAATATTCTGTGTTAATATGAAGGAATTTTCTGTAATGATTTTTCACAGGTGTTTTTCCATATTTCGATTTCTTTGGATTAACAGAAATGTCCGTTAAAGGTACAGAGGATATATTCAAAATGTACAGAATTTTCCGTTTTTGGATAATAAAGAAATGTCTGCAAAAATGAACGGAAAAGGTACTGGTCATTTTCTGCCAGGACATTACGTTTTTCTACGGATTTTTTTCTTCCATATGGATACTAAGGATTTATAGAATCACTACGGGAACTACCAGGAGTGAAGCGAGGGATGGCTTCTGGGGGCTCCAGTCCCGAATGTTTTCTTAAAAGCCACACATTTTTTAGGTTTTGAAAATAACTTTGATTTTGGTCATTTCCCCCTCAGTCTCTCTGACTAGGACGGCATATCAATGGAGCACAAGTTCTATTAGTGTGAAAATATCGCCATTCGTTCTGTGAACTCTACAAAAAAAGTTTTTTTAAGATCAGTAATGCTGCGACAAATTCCTACCCTATCTACTAGTGGTGTGCGACACTGCAAAATTTGGTTTTGATCCGATACCTAGTAAATACAGGGCCAGTATCGGCGATACCGATACTTTTTAATTAAGGTGGATTCATCATCAAATTGCTAAATCTAAATGAATTTTCATGACCTTTTTAAATGGTTTTATGATTGCACGTTTGGATTATTAATAAGTCAAAACTAAGGACAGAATTTGCATATGCTTGTATATATTTGTTGTGTTAACACTGGATCTTACAGCCTTTTTACAAATTACACAGCTTGCCGTTGTTTCATTGTTGGCCTGTAAATATAGCCACACAGCGCTCCTCTTCCTCTCTGCCATTATTCTGTCGTCTTTGTCCTGCTCGTGTGCTGCTGGCCACTGCCAGTCCTCTTTGATGAAACCGCAGCTGTGCCTACGGGAAACTAAAACTAAAGTATCAATCTCATTATATTTGAGATCTTTTATTTGGATCGATCCGCCCACTACTACTACCTATGTTACGTAACTTAAAAACAGAAACCTGAGACAATTTGTGCCTCTTTTTATGTGGCAGTAGTGAAAATTAGTCATCCTAAATTTGTTGCGTTCTGGTTTCAGAATGATGAACAGGATGTCGGCTCTACAGGATGATTCTTTTCCTTGGCATCTATCATGTTTTTCCCAAATGATGTACATATTTTTTAGGCATTTCTTTTATGAAATGGTTTGAAAAATAGTGCAAATAGCTGCCGTAAAATGGAGCATGCCCCCCTTAGGTTTGGGCTGAGCCCTGAATGTTTACAACGTCCAGCTCCGCCCCTAGGAACTACCAAGGGTGAATACGTTCTTAAAGCTATAGTGCGTAGTTTCTGTCGCCCCCCATGAGGAATTCTAGGTAATGACAACAATTCTGTCGGCGCGTCCACATGATACAAGCCTTCCGTGATCGCGCATCGCCCCCACCCCTCCTCCACACAGTTGCTAGTAGCCAAGGACACGGAGGATTAAAAAAACCTGATGGACTCTTCAGAAGAGGTCATTATCTTCACTTGAGTTTCTGTGCACAAAAGTCAAACTTTTTGATATTAAGTTACATTCAAGCCATTGCCAAATGAGTTGCTACAAAGCTAATTAAGACTATCAGCTCCACACAACTCTCTCTGTATCTCTCAGTATGGCTATGTTCAGAAGATTGAGGCGTCTGGCGACTTTTGCGCACAGAAACTCGAGTGAAGATAATTACCTCTTTGAAGAGTCCATTTTTTTTAAGCCTCCGTGTCCTCCTTGGCTACTAGCAACTGCGTGGACGAGGTGTGGGGATGGTGCGCTGACAGTTTTTAAAATTCCTCACGGGGGCGACAGAAAATACGCACTATAGCTTGCCCCCTAGTGGCAAATGGGCCCTAGGCACATGGCTATAATGTCTATGCCTAGATCCGGGCCTGACTGTAACTGCCGTTTTCCTGGATTGGACACAGTGTTTTCACACATAAACTCTGGCTGAAGTCACACACTGAATAAAAGATGAATTGATGACCCAGAAATGCCTCGCCACCGTCAGTTTTATGCTTAATTTCTTTTCTTTATTGTCACGAAGTATTTCTGTAAATACCAGAGTCTAATCACCATAAACTTCAGTGACCTGCGGCAATAAGAAACAGTTACATCATGTTTTATTTTTCTTCAGCACGTCTGACAGAGAGAGTGCGTCTAAGGTGGTCTGATTACGCAGGTCAGTTTTATAAAAAGACAATTATACAATAAGCAATTATGTAATCCGCAGATAAAAAAAATAACAGGACAAAGGGTGAAGCACGTAGGCAGGGAGATTTTTCCTTGTACAGCTGTGTGTGTGTGTGTGTGTGTGTGTGTGTGTGTGTGTGTGTTGAGAAGTTTAGTATGTTTTCCTAAATGATTCTCTATACTTAAACAATTATTACTCAAAGTTTGCTTCTGGCTTATTGACAAAAGTCTAATATCTTACAAAATATCAGACATTGTGAGGGATATAAAATAAATTCCCTGATGTATTGCCATCGTTGTCCCCAGTCCACCACACACAAACACCTAAAAGACTTAATTATAAAAAAGAAAAACTCACTTTGTGCTTTCATTTGATGTAAAAGTTCCCAAAATGACCCATCATGCCCCCCCTAAAATTCAAGGCCATTCTATAATTCAAAGCAATTCAAAAAAATGTGTGGAAGTTGATGGCAGAGCTTTCACGGATTCCACAACAAAATTGAAAAAGAAATAATTTGAGAGAAATAGAGAAAAGAACGAAATAGGAAGAAGCGAATTGCTGAAGTTATACAAACGGGTATAATGAGAACTTATCTTCCAACGCTAGAGAGGAGAAGCATTTCTACAACAAAAATAAGAAGAATCTCTGCAACTGTTCCAGTTGGGGGCAGTTTTTCCTCGTATGGCTTGAACTATTGGAGATAAATCGTGATTTCACAGCATGGTTACCAGATTAGGTGATCACGAAGTCATGAATTCTTGCTGGGATTTGGCGGAGAGACAAGACAAGTTGGACCCCAACCAATCACAGCTTGACATCTTTCACGAACATTACACAGATGGCATATGTTGGCAGCGTCATGTCTCAGAAATCTTTGTCGTCCTGGTTAGTTACCCGATTAGTTATTAGGGGCCTTTTACACCTGAAAGTCCAAACCAAGGTCCGGACCGAAGTTCGTGATTTTGCATTTGATCCGGTAAGTTTTGGTTTCACACTGCAGTTATGCAAGTACACCAAAGACCTAATACATGACAAAACTACGTCCTGCCGTCATCACATACGTGAGCTGCGTCTCCTGATACTTGTAATTGATTGGTTTGTAGACGGGCTTCCCCGTACTCTCGTACCCTAGAGTTTTTCCGGCTGACTGCTGCTCTCCACGTGCTGTTTTGTTGCGTTGTTGAGAAGCAAGACACTGGAACTTTACTTGGGATTTGAGGAGCTGCAGCATTTATTCAAAGACAAACTGACACATACACTGTACATTTACTACCACTTAACAAGTAAACTGCTGATTTATTCTCTGCACTGATAGCCGACAGTTGCTGCTCTGAGCGCTGACACTGTTACCCTCTCTCACGTACACACTAAGCATTGAGCTGTTCCTTAAAGGAGCTTCCCCGGCCTTCTAACAGGAAGATAGCCTGCCAGAGCTTCCTGTATTTGGTCCGAAAGTCCGAACCATCCAAAAAATGCTTTCACACTAGAAACGAATCGGACCATGGTTCAGTTTGATCCGGACCGAGACTACCTCTTTTGGTCGGACCAAAAGATGTGTTGTAGATGCGACCGGAGCAGAGTTGGTGGAATAAGTTTATGTTTTGTACACAGTGTGTGTGGTGTCTGAAATAAACCCCAGACTGAAAGCCAAGCTCATTCATTTGCTCATCAGAAACGGGATTTTAACCCCGACGTTATTGGAGGTAACGAGTCTCCCCTGGTTTTCTGACCACGCAACGTTAACACACAAACAAACGTACATGTGTCATTAGTATGACAAAAAAAAAGAGATTTTAACTGTGTCGGGCTCGGGTCGGGCTCGGACATAAATATCTTAATGCCTGTCAGGCTCGGGCCGGGTTTGGTTACTGCTCTGTCGGATGCAGGCCGGGCTCGGACAGAAAAATGCGGCCCGATCTATTCTACTTTCTAGACCACACTTTGCACTAACTGTATTTTGACTCTTTAATACATCTCAGCGGTGATAGAGACTGTCTATTCATGTATATTGTGTTATTACCTTATCACTTTCGCATATCCACCGACTTACTTACACCACACTTTTGCGCCGGCTTTGTAATGCCTACTTAATCTGCACTTTATGTAGCCCATTGTATTCTGTATTCTTGTATTGTACTGAATGTGAAACTGTATGTTGTCTTGCACGCCTACGCTTTTCTTGGCCAGGTCGATGTTGCAAATGAGAACCTGTTCTCAACGGCCTACCTGGTTAAATAAAGGTTAAAAAAAAAAAAAAGAACTGGTAAGAGCTAATGAGGTTTAACCATGTATCCAGCTAATTTAAATAGCTTATGTTACTGTATTGTGTCAACAGTTAACTTCATTTAATAGTATGTTGCATTTTCTTCTGCGGGGTGCAAATGTTCCACCAAAACAAGATCCTTCCAGAGACTATTTAGCAGAGCCACCGTCGCTGCGTCCAAAGCTTAGCGCCGCCCAAGACCTCTACAGTGCTGTGGAATGCGAGACTATAGTGCCCTAAAATGGAATAAAGCGTCATTCCTGTTTCATTTTTCCATGTTGACTTTGAGAGAGCGCCCTGTTTTGCATCACAGTAACATTAGACAATAGCATGCTTTTGTGTTTGTCCCTTTCCTGTTTCAACATGACGATGATCCCCGTGCACAAAGCCAGCTCCATGAGGAAATACTTTCCCCAGTTCGGTGTGTTAGAACGAACTGGTCTGCACAGAGCTCTGATCTTAACACCATCCAACACCTTTGTAATGAACTGGAACCCCGACTGTGAGCCAGACTTCATCACCTAACATCAGTGTTGGACCTTTTGTGGCTGACTGGGTACAGTACAAATTTTGAGGTACTTGTACTTAACTTTCTTGCCACTTTCTTTTCTTTTCATGCCACTTTCTACTTCTACTCCGCTACATTTCAGAGAGTGTACTTTTTACTCCACTTCATTCATCTGACAGCTTTAGTTACTAGTTACTTAACAAATTAAGACCTTTGCACACAAAACACATGTAGTTTATAAAATATTTTTTATTATAGATTAAACTACCCAACAATATAACGGCCTACAAGTAGCTGAAAGGATTAGCCGAAAACAAATACACTACACACTTTTGATCATTTCTAGTTTCTAAAATGTGAGTATGTTTCTGCATTGAGTACTTTTAGTACATTTTCCTGATGATACTTACATACTTTTACTTAATTAACATTTTCAATGCAGGACTTTTACTTGTAAC